>NC_079508.1:58595605-58898454 GCF_030052815.1 Hevea brasiliensis
TAACTCAGTCACAACTCGAAGGTTTAAAAAAAAAAAAAAATCCTAAGAACACCATATAACCCAATAAAGAATATCCTATAACTGTAGAATAACAAATCTTATGGTTAATGAGATAATGATAAACACCTTGTGCTCAAAATGCATAATCAAAACATCTGGCTGTGACACAGTAAGCACTTTAACATTTGATTATTTTTTAGATCATCATTATATATCTAAGAGGAAGTTACCACACATATGCTCTGATGCATAAAGCAGACACCTTAAAATCTCAAACATTTACACTTCCTATTATGAATCAATGACTTTCAAGATTCAATACAGCACCAAGAAATAGCAATATTCAATTTATACATCAACAGCATTTTCTAGATGTTCTATGCTTGACAAAATCCTGAATGCCTCTCCCTCGTTCTAATGTCATAACTATCACAATAAATCTCATAATAACTTCTTTTAGCTTGTTTAGTACTATAACCAACAATTGAGTTGATGCAATAGAGAATTCAAACTCAGAAGCAGAAAATAAACTTAACATTTAAATGACTAACAACAAACTTTAATTAGAAGACTATAAATAATGCCCAAAAACATTTGCATTGGATGAGAAATCAATAGAATCCAGGTTAACATATGGAAGAAAATCCTGATAGTCTTCTACCTGAAATCTAATTGTCTCTAAAGATCATTTACTGTAGTCCACAAATTTTATATTATACATTCAATTAGAAAAAAGATAATAATATAATGAGAAAATGTCTTGGAAACCTGATTCTCTGTTTCTCCCTGCCTAAAGACCATCACAGCTAACCTACAAAAATATTTTCTTGTTCTATTGATTCTTTGTTAAGTCGCAGCTCGTCTTTTAGTTCAACTACTATTCTCCAACTCCAGCCATGACTGGACATTCATATGATGAACCAACAAATCCATTTCGAACTATAACCAAATAAAAAGGTAAGGGAACAAATAATTCTTCAACTTTACTTAAATTACGACAAGATAGGATGGCCAGACAAGTAGTCAGTCGCGAAGCAAAGAATGACCGTGTTACATATAGTTTCAGCATCCTTATGAGCTGATTAGCCAGTGTCAGGAAGGTTCCCAAACACACTGATTGTTTAGATGCACCATGTTTGCAGGAATTAGAGTAAACACTAATTGCTTCAACTGATCCTTTAGTCATTCTGAGGACACTTTGGAAGGGAGCTAAAACTCACATTTAAATTAAGTAATACTTGCTTATGCTTGGTACTATAATTGGCAGAGTTTAGGTTTTTCCACTGCAACTCTTATTATCATTTCATTCTGTTAATAACATCCTACATGGAACATACATGTAATTATTCTTCATAAAATGATTCCAACAGGACAAAATCTTTAGCTAGCGTTCTTTAAAGTAAGAAAATTTAGAATCTGAATTAAATTTTAAAAACCAATGACTTGAGATATTTATATAGCTATGACTTGTACAATAATTATCTAAACCCATACTCTTCTTCTGCTCCACCTCATTTCATTTTTTACTTTTTTCTTCATATTTTCTTTTCTCTTTTAGAAGCTTGTGAATATTAGTCTACATTAATTAGATATTGACAAATCCATTTTATCGAAGTCTTGAATGAAAATATCATGTATAAATGGACCTAGCACATTTTAAAAGATTTTATTACCATTTGAGAAACAATTAAAGAAATTACAAGGAACAACTCTCATTTGATTTAATTGCACATTGATTTCCCATTTGCAAGGGACAGATTGCTCTAAGGTTACCACAATCTTATTCATTCTTCTTCTTCTTCTTCTTCTTTTCATTTTTTATTTTTTATTTTTTGATACCTCAATATTATAGTAAAGAGGAATGCTAGCAACACTTTCTTCATACACTTCCTTTATTATTAATTCAAATCTGATCATATGTAACCTTTAACCTATTCCACAGTTTACATAATTTTTTTAAAGAAAATTCTAAATTTATTTATAATTTATAATTCTTTTACTTGTTACATTAATTTAAATTCCTTAAATAAATTTAAGGTTTTCTATTCAGTTAATCAATCACTGTTGTTTATCCTCACATGATCTAATTAAAAAAATTAATAGCAAACTCTATTTAACCTGTTGAATAAGTTTCCAATTACATGGAATAAGATTTAAACAAATAATAGAGAAATTGTTTCAAAGAGTGTATGAGAAAGTATTGCTAAAATTCCTGGTATGGTAAAATTTAATTTCTTTTCAATGGATAAAAAGTAAGAGGAAAGCCAATCCTATAAACTTATGGCCCTTAAAGCATTTAAGTTTCTTGGTTATCATACTTCATCCATTTGATCGATGTTGTATCACTTCCAATCTTCTCATATTTTAAAATATGTAGTCAACTAGAACCTTATGGAGCTACTAATTACCCTTAACAGGGTTTTCTTTGATTTGGAAGGCCAAAACTTTTATAGATTCTTCAAGGAAACTTTAGATTTGAATGTTGGAAAAAAGATTTGAGAAGCTTGAATGAAATTTCCCGCCTTGCATCGCGAACTGCGAATGTTTCAAAAAAATAGCACAACTCGCCTATTGATTCACACAGCCAAGCAGATTATAATATCTTATAGCACCATTCTCGCCGTTCAATTCACTTGGATCTATAAATTGAACGGTGGAAATTGGTATTCACCATTAATAAATTTGTATTTACCTCTTAAAAAGAAAAAAAAATTAAAAGGAGGAATTCTAACGACATAACCATACCATCAACTGCATTATTCCATTGCACTAGTAATCAATTTCCCTAATCTCTTAATATCGCGAACAGAACCTAAAACCAGATCCAATAGCTAAATTGAACAAAAAAAATATCAATAATCTAAATAATTAAACTCTAATAAACTATTAAATAAAAAAAAACACTCTAATCAACTAATTATTAAGCCCTCGTTTAACAAAGAGAAAAAAGTATATCGACTAAAAATCAAAAGCTTGAAGAGATAAAGAAGAAAAAAAAAAATCAAACTTCTATCGAAGAATATCACAGCTATACCTGACAAAGATTAACACCTGGTGCCCACGTTACCCTGTTCGATTTCCTCTGTCGCTTCATATCTTATAGATTGATTGCTTCAATCAAAAAGTTTCACAAATAGGTTCCAGTAACTGACAAATTTAATCAGATCTAATGAAGAAAAATATTTCAAAAACTTTATCACTGAAAACGCGAGACGGATTTAACACCCTAAAAAGATTTAAATTGATTTCTTATACTTGCGTGCTCGAGGACTGTAAAAGATAGAAGAGGAGGAGGAAGAGGACGATCGGAAGACGCGTCTCTATAAAGAAGAGGAAAAGAAAACCCTAGAAACGTCCCTTTTCTGGCTGCCTTCACCTTTTATTTATTGAGTGAAATTTTTATTTTTCTGAATGTGCAGCGCTCCGCTGCCCAATATAGGGCTGAGCTGGTGGGTCCGTACGGGTTAGAATTGTGATTGATAAAGTGTGGTTGTGTCCATTGTACACAAAAAATCTTAGCCGTTGACAGAGCTACTGGGAATGATTAAACGGTTAGTAATTTATGATAGCATACCCAATGATTGTTTTAAAGGTCAATTATATATATAAATAAAAACTCCTAATCGTTTCATAAAATTTCAGTATTTTTAATTAATATACCATATTTTTCGATCCCAATAATTTTACTTTGAGAACATTACAATCCATGTTTAAATAAAATTTTTTATTTTTAAAATTTTAATTATTTCATAAAAAATAATTTATATATAAAAAATATTTTTTATTATTTAATTACAATATTAAATTAATAATATATATTTATATTATTTATATATAAAATTATAAAAATTTAAAAAAAATTATTTAAAAAAAAAATAAATTATTTTTTTTAAATGGCTTAAATTTTTTTTATCAAAAAATATTTTCTATTATCTTTTTTTTTCTTAAACATTGAAAAAATATAAAAAATATTTTATATAAAATGAATGGAATTTAAATGAAAATTTAAAATTAAAATATCATTTTATCTATAAAATAAAATAATAAATTTAATAAATTTTAATTTAATGATACTATATTGTCTCAAAAAAAAAGTAGGCATTGTAATATTTGAATTTACTACTAAAAAATAGATTAAAAAATAAAATAAAATAAATAATTAATATGTGTATTTCCTAAAAAATTTTAGTAGTTTTGTATTTATTTTTACAAATAACGAAAGGATTACTAAATAAAGTATGTTTATGTAATTTAAAGCTCTTCTTCCCTCAACATAGGATTTAAATTTTTTTCTATTTTATAATTTTTCTTTTGAATATATTCAATTGCATATAATTAAAATCATATGATTCGAATTTCTTTATAAATTTATTATATTTTGCTCATACATATTACATAAATTCATTTTTTCATTATTTTTTGTCACACCTTATTCCAAATAGTGCATTTAGTATGCTAAAAAATAGTATACTCAGTTACTAAAAAAAAAAACAATTATTCTCTAGATTTAAGAGTGTAGAATTCAAAATTATATAAATAAGAGTGTACATACACCAAGAGCATATAATAGACTTTCTAACCCCAATTTATATTTTTTTTTACTTGTTTTAGTAATAGAATATGGGAAAAAAATTTATATTTATTATTAATTCAAAATATAAATATATTAAATTAAATTATTGATCAGCTGCCATCCCTTATCAAAATATTTAATGGCCAAGGTTTTAATGGTTACATTCTCATTGTTTTGTGAAGTATAAATTATATACCTGTAATTGTTCAATTAGCCAAACATATATTTTAAAGAAATAAATCTATTAAGATTTGAATTTTTTTATTTTTTTATATTATATATTTAACCATTAAATTATTTTTCTAATAGTACTCAAAGTTATTTTTATAACATAAGAAATTGGATAAAATGATGGAATCATTAAAAAATAATTAGTTACAAATTCTGAATTTTTAATCATTTGATTAAATTGGAGTTAAAATATATATTTATATTTCTAGACAAAATAAAAACTTCACGTATTAAAAAAAAACATAATCCTAAAAAAAAAAAAAAAACATTCTCATGCATATAAAATTATACTTTTCCCTAACGTTTTTGTAATTATTGGAAAATAATGCATGCAAGATATGATTCCACCGACTACTTTAATAAAATGGAAAAAAAAAATCCACCGACAAAAGGGAAACAGGTATTTTCAAATTGAACCAGCTTTTTTTTTTAAAGAAAATAAAAAATAATTTTAATTAAATAGAGATAAAATATAAATGTAAAGTGTAATTTTACACTATTTCAAAATTTTATGAGAAATTTTAAAATAAATTATTTATACAAAATATAATATAAATTATCTTGATATTAATAAACTAATTGTATTGATAAAATATTTAAATTAATTATTCAACAAGAAGTGCTTCTATTCAATATTAATTTATTACTGTTGACCTTACGATCTTCATACAAGTCTAATTTGATAACCATCAAGATTATTTGTGCTGCTTAGTAATTTCATGATAAAACAGAAACTGAAAGTAGATACTCGTAGACGAGGAAATAACAATTTGTCATAAAAAATAGACAATAAATACTACAAAATAAATAGATAAAATTCAAATAATTTAACGAAAACTATGAATCTGTTCCGAAATAATATAAATGTGAAGAATATTAAAAAAATAAACATAAAAAGCTCAAAGGAAAAGAAAGATGGAAGAGTAAATTGATTGGAAATAGGTAATTCGCAGTTTACCGGATAAATTGTAGATAACATGCGCTCCAAGCCTCCAATTTCCAGCGTACGCCAGCAATAGAAGAAAGTGTTGAAGTGCTGAGTTTGAGGGTGGTGAAGCGTGTGGCAAGCACTAAAAACATAATATCGACATTTCAATGTTTGATTTTTATGTGCTGCCGTGTCAACAACGTTACGTTTTCTATAAATTTTTAATAATTTCATATTAAAAATTAAAATTATGATTTCACCATTCTAAATGTATCATGTGCAATTAATTTTTAAAATAAAGTCAATTTTATTTTTATAATTTTTCTATAAATTGGTCTCTGATTAATATTAAAGTTAATTTTAATAATATTAAGCCAAAACTAAGTAACTATGATAATTTTTTTATAATGTTGCTATAAATGTAAGGGCAAACTCATTCTAAAATGGACAAAAGAAAAACATCTAGGACTGATTGCTCCCTATTAAATTAATAAGTCCAAGTTTATTTCCCGGTCATGATTGGCCTTATTAATACATATGAATAAGGAGTAAGGACAAGTAAAAATTATTAGAACAAAGGACAAGTAATTAATAATGCCATAATAATCCTATTATGACGTTTTAATGATATTGTTATTGGCAAAAATTTTTGCCTAAGGGATACTAGTGGTATGTTTATTCGTAACAAAAAATATATTTATTATTTAGTTTTTAATTATTAAAAATTTTACTTTTTATGAAAAATACAGAAACATATCAAAAAAATGTTTTTACATTTTAGTAATAAGAAATAATTTTTAATTGAAAAATTAAAAATTATTTATATATCATCATAATAAAAATTTATTATAATATATATTTAAAATTTTAGTTTATTTTAAAAAATTTAAATATATGTTAGCCATTTATTTTACAAGTAATATGGTTAATTTTTTTTTTATTGCAAATAAATTTTTTAAATAATTATTTAAATTAAATTATATAAAATATTATAATTTTAGATATAAAATCTGTTATTTTTCATGTAGAAAACAATTAAAAAACAAAATTGTATTATAAAGAAAAACTTTAAATTTTTTTTCAAATTTTAATTAATTTTTAAGATTTTATTTTTTTTAATTCTGTATTTAAAAAGTTGACAAGTATAAAAATAATTAAAAAAATTATTTTAATTTTTCACAAGTGAATGAGTCTTAAAATTTTTATTAATTTTATATTTCAAAGTTAAGATAATTTGATCAATTTATGTTTAATTAATCTCATTACTAATTTTTAAATAGTCAAATTCAGTGACAGAGCAACTGTAAGTAACTATAAAATGATCAGTAAAGGATACACATCAAGAGAAAAATCAATATATTTTTTTTAATTTCCTTCCTTCCATTATATTGAGCATTCTGACATTCTTTGTCATGGCAATCCTTCCATTAAGACAAAAATTAGATAATGAAATGTATATAATAATTTTATTATAATTATTAATAATTATGAATTTCATATGAATATTATTATGATTAATAATTATGATTAAATTGTGTCAACTATACAGTCTAGTTTGTTCATTGTTTAATTTGAATCAAATTATTAAATCGATATGTAATTTAAAGTTTTCATTTAATTTAATTTTACTTTAGATAATTTAATCTTTTTCTTTTGATAATTACTTTAATTTTCATGCGTTCTTAAATTTAATTTGGTTCGATTTATGACCAAATAGACCAAGTGCACAACCATTAGCGGAAAACCGCGTTATCTTTCCAATTTCTTATAAATTTCTTCAGTCAAATCACCAATATTACTACTGCCCATTTCCCATTCATTCCTCCCAGATCGGACGGTCTAATTTTCAATGGCAACCAACATCAACACAACCAGATCCGGATCGGCCACACCCACCGTCAATGGCGACGCTGAAGCTCCACCAAAACCCAGAATAGCTCTGATCACCGGAATAACCGGCCAAGACGGCTCCTACTTGACAGAATTTCTCCTTAACAAGGGGTATGAGGTTCATGGTCTGATCCGTCGGTCCTCTAACTTCAACACCCAGCGTATCAATCACATCTACATCGATCCTCACAATACCCACAAGGCCCGTATGAAGCTACACTATGCTGATCTCACTGATGCATCCTCGCTTCGCCGCTGGCTCGACACCATCCTTCCAGACGAGGTTTACAATCTCGCTGCTCAATCCCATGTTGCTGTTTCTTTCGAAATTCCTGATTACACCGCTGATGTGGTGGCCACTGGGGCACTCCGCCTCCTTGAGGCCGTCAGATCTCATATAGCTGCCACGGGAAGAAGTCATATCCGTTATTATCAGGCTGGATCGTCTGAAATGTTTGGGTCCACTCCGCCTCCCCAATCGGAAACAACTCCATTCCATCCAAGATCTCCATACGCAGCATCCAAATGCGCGGCGCATTGGTACACAGTTAATTACCGTGAAGCTTATGGGTTGTTTGCATGTAATGGGATCTTATTCAACCACGAATCGCCTAGGCGAGGAGAGAATTTTGTTACCAGGAAGATTACAAGAGCTGTTGGGAGGATTAAAATAGGATTGCAAAGTAAACTATTTCTAGGAAATTTGCAGGCGTCAAGGGACTGGGGATTTGCTGGGGATTACGTGGAGGCTATGTGGATGATGCTGCAGCAAGAAAAGGCTGATGATTACGTGGTGGCGACGGAGGAGTCGCATACGGTGGAGGAGTTCTTGGAGGTGGCATTTGGGTATGTGGGTTTGAATTGGAAGGATCATGTGGTGATTGACAAGAGATATTTTAGGCCAGCGGAGGTGGACAATTTGCAAGGAGATTCAAGCAAGGCAAGGAAAGTACTTGGATGGAAACCAAAGGTGGGGTTTGAGGAGCTGGTGAAGATGATGGTGGATGAAGACATTGAGCTTGCTAAGAGGGAGAAGGTGCTGGTTGATGCTGGATATATGGATGCCCAGCAACAGCCTTGATGATGTAGCAATATGAGTTTATTGGGATAATGTCACCAAAACTTTGCATTTAGACAGCTTCATTTTGTTTTAAGGGAGGACAATTTAAATTTATCAGTGTTTTTTTTTTTTTTTTTTTAATGTTCAGTTGTTTTATCATCTGGAATCAAATTTAGTGCAGAGAAAAATTCTGGGATCAAATTCTTTCGGTGTTAGATCCTTTTAATATTGTCCTTTTTTTTTTCCAAATTCGTTTTCTCCCTTGTTAAACCTTCCACTTCTTGGTGATGAACAGAAAATTTAAAATTAGAATTTTATCAAATGCTAATATTTGATTGAGAGAATTATACTTGAAAAAATATATAACATTTTGTCAAATGAATTTGATAAAGATTTTAAACGAACTGAAAATATACTTTCAAATGATATTTTTCAACAGAAAACCAATTTCAATTTGAAGATACCGTTGGCTTTGGGCTAGTTGTATTCGATTTTGGAAAGCTTTTGTACAAATTCAGTTTAGTTTGGGCAGTGATCGAAGTTGGTGTCAGAATCAACACGGCGGGCGTCTCATCCGGTCACGTTACATGCCAATGGATTCTTTAAAAAATAAAAGTACGTGCCAAAGCAAGGAAAAATCTGGGCACATGTCACCCACGGATGTAGTATCCAGTGCTTTCGAGTTGTAACGACTAGATCTTATCAATGTGTGGTTATGTTCATCGTTCACTCATCTGCCAATTTAATAATACAAGGTGGGGGTTTCTTATTCCTCTCTTTGGTTTAACCTTTTCTAGGAGAGATTGCAAAAGCCAGTTAGATCTGAGTTCATGTCGGGGAGAGCAAGATGCTTTTCTCCAACCAATAAAGTTCTACCTTTTATAAAACCAGGAAAAGAAACACTAGATCTGAGTTCATATCAGGTGGGCATAGTGACTTTATCATGCAGCAGCTAGAAATTGAGCATAATGTCATCATCAAGTAGCAGTAAAAAGTTATTTATGAAAAATTAATAGCAATTGCAAAAATAAAAACTAAAAAATAAAAAATAAATCTAAAAATTGTAGCATTTATAAAATTTTCACAATGGTTTCATAATTTAAAATGAATTCAATCTATATTGAAAACATAAGATATAAAAAGTGACAATTCTTCTATATAAAAATAATTTGAAATGAAATGGATTTTACATCCTTCATTTCCAAAGTGAACCAGCAAGGGTTAGGGAATGACTATATACAAGCAAATGGAATGGGTTAGAATGTGAAAGTTAGTCTGATTTGTTTTCGTTCGAAGGTGATCTTTTTAGATATAACTGGGAAGCTGGTTTACAGCTGATATCTGAGTCAGCAGTAGCAACAGCAAATGGCTTAACAGATGACCGAAGAGATTGTGGCCCCTCCATAGCAATTCTTTTGCACAATGCATCACAATTGCTGATAACCTCAGTCAACCTCCCTTTCAGCTCCCCAATCTCCACTTGTAGTGCATGAACTGCAGGCATTTCCAAAGTGAGTGCAAACAACGTCTTGATACAAGTTGTGAAATACAAGTTGTGAAACCAAGAGTGGCTTCATCAAACTGTGGTGAGCCAAGTTGACAGGAAAATTTTCTGAATGTTGATTATATAATCTATTATTAATCTATAACAATTTGATACACAATCAATTACCTTCTGAAAGATGTTGTGAAGTAGTCTTCATTGCTGACACTGAGTAATTAAACCGTTGATGAAGTTTGGTTGCCAAAGCATCCGCAACTTCTATCTTATTTTCAATCTCTTCCTGCAATTTTTTCAGCAGATTATATTGCACATACCCTAAGTTACTAGTTCCTAAAGTATTAATTAGCCAAAAATTTTGCATTGCTTGATAACTATTACCAATTCAAAATAAAACAACCCACTAAAAGGATTTCCAAACATAGACTTTCCAATTTTCATGTGCTAACTGCAAAAATAGATTACTGTTTCAGTTTGTAAGTAGCTTCTTTCCAGCAGATATTGTGAGTAGCTTCTTTCCAGCAGATACTAACCTGTTATTGCACTATAATATCTACTCATAGAAAGGGAAAAAAGATTAGGTGGTTGAATCATAAGCTTCTCAAACTTATGTCACTTGAATCAGGTCCTCCATGGAACAGATCTTGATATATGTAAGAATCAAGCTAATGAGGTGTGAATGTAGTTGAAGCCAAACCAGAACACTGTTATTTGTTAACTAGATATAAAGAGCAACTGACGCTACACATTTTTATCCTACTGACACTATCACAATATCTTATTACTTGTCTCATTTGGTCATCAATACAACCAAAATGTAAGAGTTGAATAGTTGCGAAGCCAATTTAAAAAGCTCTTATAAGTGATCTTGGTTCATATCTAAGTTCTTCTTGCCTTAGAATAGACCTAAGTTCAATGTCCATGTTCACAAGGCAAGTGTATCCTAGTGTCAGAATCCAATCCAGATCTTAAGTTGAACATGAATTAATAAAGGCCCCCCAATCTTCTGATCCATCCCATGCCTCTTCAAAGCATAAAACATTACTACCATTAACAAACTGTTCTCCAGCAAACATCATTTATCCATTTATGACAGAAATGGTAAACCTGTTTCTTGCTAATCTGTTGGGCCTTCTCGTCCTGCCATTCACGATACATTGAGAAGAGCTCCAGTAGCACCTTTGGATTCACAGTAGCTACATTGACCATTACGAATAAAGCACATCGAAAAATTAGAATAAAACAAGAAAAGTAAAGGTAAAGAACATAGAAAAATCAGCCAATAAAAATAAGTTTTCTTTTAAAAGGAGATGAAAAACATAAAGCAACAAACTTTAAACGAATAACTAATATAACAATATAAGAACTAAGACTGTATACTGAAATGAAAACCAAATTAAACAGCCATCATTCAACTCATTCAACTTTCTGGAACATTAATTTTACTCAAAGGAAAGGAAAAATACTAGATGAAAAAAGTATAATGATCAGTGATTTTCTTCTGATGCGCGTGATTCATTATTAACTCTCTGTATTCCTCCAATATGAAATGTACCTGGCTTTTAGACCAGGAAGTGTTATAAAGAGAGACAGAACTGAAATGAACTTTTTAAAGTTCTTGGTTAACATGAGCGCAAAAGAGAGTTACCACTCCCATTATTACACTACAGTTGCCCCCTAGTTTTAAATCCTAGTAGTGGCAGCAATCACAGTGCATAAGCTGTAAACAAAGAAATAACTGGTTAAAAGAAAAGCAGTTTCATTTCATAGGTGCAAAATGAAACCCTTAAACAAATGACTTAAAATTAATAATCAAAACCATGTTAAACTGACGCTTTATTTACATTTATGTCAATTCTGTAACACATGCTATAGCCTAAAATTATTCCTAAGCACACTGGAACAACAATAAAAATTTGTTTGATGTTCTTGTTGCAATTCTGCTTCTGGTACACGATTGGAAAGCGAGCAAAGTCAATCGAGATGAAACATAAGAGAATGGGAGCAGCAGGATAAAAAAAAAAAAAAAATCCTCATTTCAAACCCTAAATTCAAACTCAGAAAAAGAGAAAGACGAGTGCTTGACTGGGACTTACCATGAGCTGATGAAGATGACGGCTTCCTGATCAAAATGTCAGTCAAGCTGCCCTCCTCCGTCGGAGGCGACGTCAGAATTGGCCTTGACTAGAGTTAAAACCGATGAAATGAGTTGGAATCAGTAAGGAAAGTTTGAGCAAATGTTAGCTAAAATTGAAAGGCAAGAAACATACAATTTGAAGGGATTTAAGCCTTTCCAAAATGGGATCGACGCCTTGCGATCGCTCGGAAACGGTGGTGATCTCATCGGCCAGTGCCTTTAAACGAAAGTAGTTAAAGAGCAGTGTTAATAAAAGTAAAGTTAGCAGTAACGCAATTTATCTTCGATATACAAGTGAAATCAGAAAGCTACCTGCTGCGAACTCGAGACAGTGGATTCTGAGGCCCCCATAACTGCTACTCTGCAATTCAATGTTGAAATTAACAGAACAATATGGACTTTAGAACAACTCTCTTTGAGCCATAAGCATCGGAAAATAGGATTAAAAAAGACAGAATATTGGCACTTTTTTATTCGTCCAAAAGAAAGAGCAAAATGCATACCTGTTAATTTTAATAAATATTGAAATTGTATTATTAATTTTAATTTTAACAATTTAATTAAAAATAATTAAATTTAATTTAATAAAAAAATTTTATAATTCATGTGTATTATAGTTTTTAATCAATTTTTATAAATTTTAATAGTTATGTTTAAATTATTTAAAAAAAATAGATAGATAAACAATATTATTGCGTTATTGTTTTTATAAATTTTTAATCAATGTTTAAACAATTTTTACAAATTGCAATATTATTGATAGTCGTCAACATTATCAAGGTTTTAATCTCTTAATGAAAATTTGATAATATTTGAATAGAACAATAAAATAAGAAATAATTAATAAATTTGTAAAATTTTTTTTTTATTTTTTTAAAAATATATATTTTATTAACTTATTTTCTTAAATATTTTAAATATTAAATAATATGTACCTAAAATAAATGGAACAAATAAGATAAAATATATTTAGAACTTAATAATTTTTTAAACAATAAATGAGCTTGAAAATATTCCTACCCTTTTTCCAAACGCCACCCCTTAACTTTATGCTCAAATCTAGAAAGCACAGTTACTTCCAGCGCCTCCTGCCTGAATCCTAACGGCCGGCCTCTGCTACAAATCGAAAGCTCAAAGCTCCAATATTGAACCGGCAACAATCCAGTTCCCATCTTATTAACACTACTGAGATTTCACAGCGACCTCTTTTGCGTTTTCTACATTCTTTCCAAGTGCAGAATGGCTTCATTGGCTGCTTCGCGTCTCCGTCTGGTATCTTCATCTTCGACTCGTCTTCATCACCAACCTGGCTTTCCTCCTCACCGACCAGCAAGCCTCTCATTCTCATCCTTTTCCACTTCTATGCCAGGTTACTTGCTATTAGTACTATTTTCTATTTAGATTGTAGTCTTTATGGTTTGAATGGTCAGTGTTCATCTTCGATTTGCAAGTTCAGGGTTTGGGACTGGCGTTGCCCTTGAGAGGCAGAAGCAACGCTCTTCGTTTGTGGAAACGGCGGCGGTTAGGCATTTGGTTGGATCCCTCACCAGAGCTGAGGGACTTCGCTTTGCTGTGGTCAGTTCCCTATCGTTTTCGAATTGCGGAATCACTAGAGTTCAAATTTAATTGAAAGTATTTCGAAATGGATTTTGATAGGTTATAGGATAAGAGATTATTGCTATTGCTATTGCTATTGCTATCGTGAGAATCAAATTTCTATCATCTTGCAACTTGCACCGTCAATTTTTGTTTTGCTTATTTTCGTCTTCTAGTT
The DNA here is from genome assembly GCF_030052815.1 of Hevea brasiliensis. Lineage (NCBI taxonomy): Eukaryota > Viridiplantae > Streptophyta > Magnoliopsida > Malpighiales > Euphorbiaceae > Hevea > Hevea brasiliensis. The sequence continues at coordinate 58,609,700 of NC_079508.1, forward strand.
TGGGAAATTGGATGTATCATGTTTGTCGCTTCATACAAAGTCTCTAATTGTCTACAATTAAGATTTCTAGGTACGACACAGAAGTGCACAAACAAGGCAAAGACTAATCACAGAGAACTACTGTGAATAATTTTCTGCGCGTATCTGGTATCTATGTGCAGAAAATTGTGAAACTGAGAAGGGTAACTTCTTTTATGAGTGAGGAATCAAGGTTGTTCTAACACCATAAATATTAAAGGGACAATTTTTGACAGTGGATCATCATTATTGCACAAAAAGAATTGAATTTTTGCAAAGTCAAACTGCTTTTAATCAGATTTATATTTCTAATGGGATCATCATTTTGAATCCCATTGTCAACAAGAACTGAATATTATTATTTTAAAACGAGGAAAGTGTCTCCAAATGAAAAAAATTAGACCAACTAGAGTAGAGTTCCTCAATTTTGGTGTTTGCTGATGCAATGATACCGTTAGGTTGCGAAGAATCTTTGTTCATATGGTGTTTTTAGGCTATTTAATTATATGTTTTGCTGTCATAACTATCTCAATTGCTTTTCATTACTGAAACTCTATAGTAATGGCATGAAAGGTTGTAGCACGGTTTAATGAGATTGTGACAAAGCAGCTTTTGGAAGGAGCTTTGGAAACTTTCAAGAGATATTCAGTCAAAGAAGAGGATATTGATGTACGCAACTGTTCAGAGGGAGTTTTGTAATCCTTTCTTTTCTTATAGGTTCTTTTCATTGGAAAATTTTGAAATATTCACAGCTATTTTCTTGATTGTCTCGTGATAGGTGGTGTGGGTTCCTGGCAGTTTTGAAATAGGCCTTGTTGCTGAAAGGCTTGGGAAGTCACGAAATTATCATGCAATTCTATGTATTGGAGCTGTGGTATGATTTCTCCTTATATTCATAATGATTTTAACATTTGGTAAATCTAGATGTGGCAATAAGGTTAGCTTCTTGTCAAGTACAAGCGTGATGGTAGTCCCTAATTCATGTAGCTTTTATGGTTAGTAGATAAGGGGTGATACTACCCACTATGATGCGGTTGCCAATTCAGCAGCATCTGGAGTACTTTCAGCTGGTATAAATTCAGGTTGGTATTATTAGTTTATACTATTTTTATTATTATTCTAATAATTTCACTCTTTCTGCCTGTACATGATATAGTAGCATTAAAGTACAACTATTCCATGTCTCTAACACATAAATTTTAGCCATATTTTAGCTTATGATTGTCAATTTGCTTGCTTAACCAATTTTTGCTCATATATTTAGAATAATTAGTGTTCTTGTTTATAAACGCTTTCAAGTTCACACTATGATGAGGAATGCCATATAAGTTATCTGCAATTATTTAGTCAAAATAATTTGGTATAAAGTTTACATGAATGTATCTAATGTATAGACAAATTATGCAGAGGTTTTTTGCTTGCCAACATGGACTCATATGCTGGTGTGGTTTTGGAATGTGTTTTTGGGCTATTGACCAGGGTTTCAAAAGCTCTGGCCCTAGCTTTTTGATTACTTCTTTTTAATGAAGCATCTGTAACACCCATTACCCATATTTTTTAAAAGCGCAGAGCATATTAGTGCACAAATGGGTCCTGGAGCCTAGGCACAGGTGCACACTTGAGAGAGGTGACATTGGTGGCATGCAATTTTTAATTAGCCTCTTTTTTTTGTCCTTTACCTGTAGAAATGATAAAAACTCCTCTAGCACTTCACAGACACAAATATACACCTTGGCATTTGTTTTATTCCTAGATAACCTATTTCTTGCCCGCCGGGGGGTTTGGGCTTTATCGCAATGCAACTTCCAACAGCACTAGAATTTCTGAAAATAATTGTCGCAAGGAGTTTTGCGGTCGCCTGAACGAACCCTCACCGAAGTGGGAAAGAGTGAGGAGTCGCCACCTTAGTTTTGAAGGAAACTAAAGAAAACCATTTGTGAAAATAGATTGAAATGAAACCACTTCAAGACAGAGATTTTAGGTTCGGTATCCGTAAACGGGTAGGGAAGGTGTTAGGCACCCCACCTCGTCCCTCAATAAGGGCAAGTAGATTTAACTTCGCGTTTTTCATAAATTAGTTAGGAGGGCTCGGATGGAGATGTTAATCCTTTTGTCAAAAGTAAATTTTAATTTTTCACTAAATTCGGATCACCCAGATACATAAGTAAATGAGACAACCTTAGTGAGTTACTGTTGTATGTTAATTTTATTTGAAAGGAATATTTTATTAAAATTTAATTTAAGAATTGGATAAGAACTCTTCTCCGAACTCTTTAATATTTATTAAAATTTTGAGTTGAGACCGGATAAGAACTCTCCCCCGATCTCTATTAAATATTTATTAAAATTCTGAGTTGAGACCGGATAAGAACTCTCCTCCGATCTCTATTTAATATTTATTAAAATTTTGAGTTGAGACCGGATAAGAACTCTCTTCCGATCTCTATTAAATATTTATTAAAATTTTGAGTTGAGACCGGATAAGAACTCTCCTCCGATCTCTATTTAATATTTATTAAAATTTTGAGTTGAGACCGGATAAGAACTCTCTTCCGATCTCCATTAAATATTTATTAAAATTTTGAGTTGAGACCGGATAAGAATTCTCCTCTGATACTCGTTAGATTAAAATTGAATTGAGACAGGATAAGAACTCTCCTCCGATCTCTATTAAGTATTTATTAAAATTTTGAATTGAGACCGGATAAGAACTCTCCTCCGATCTCTATTAAGTATTTATTAAAATTTTGAATTGAGACCGGATAAGAACTCTCCTCCGATCTCTTCGAAATTTGATCACAGCTATATATCTTAAGAGCCTAAGTTTAAGAGTTCTAGTATTTAAAGATGCCAAGGGTCGTAATAAGGCTTCCTTTAACTTATTGGTATTTTGTGACTAAATAAGGGATGCCGGACTGGATTTTACCGACCTCCCATGTGGTCGCCTTACCAGTATTCCCTCTGTTCCATTTTACTCATCTGAGATTTGATCTTTATTCCGTCTTATGGTGTTATGCCGGCCTATCTTCTACGTCAGCCTAGCGATTCAATTTAGCTATTTCCCCTGACGTGTTATTTAGACCCTCTTTTTTCAAAGAGACCCCTAAAATACAGTTACCTATTTTTATCCTAACCACTTATATATTATTCAGGACTAGATGACTTGCGTTCCAAAATAATAAAGATCAACAAAAATATGATTTGGCCGATGTAGAAGCCAACTGAAGCACGACCTACCTTTGCATTTTCAAGTGTGATATGACCTTAAAGAAAATAACATGCATGAAAAAGAAAAAAGGAAATACGCAAAACAAGAACTAAATAAAATGGCAATATGAACACTGACCTGTAAGAAGTCGGATTTAGTGAGCTAACTACAGAATCACAGAACGTAATAAAATCGCAAGTTGGTAGCCAGGAGACTAAGGTCCGCCTTGGAACAAAGAGTACTTCACTAAATGCAATCGAGTCAGAATTATACCCGAGTTTAAATGAGATTGAACATGGACGACGGAAATAAAAATACAGATAACCAGGAACTGAAAAATGGGAATGCTACTGGATAATGAACGAGCTGAAAATGAAAAGTTCCAGTGTTCAAAATCTTTTAAGAAAACACTTCAGAAATCGGTTCCAAAAGCTCTTCTTATGAAAGCGAGTAATAATCAATTAAATTTGAGTTCTTCCACTATAGTAACAACCTTCTTTCTTTTTTCCGTCCCCTTGAACAGTTTTCATGCAGTATTTATAGGAACCGGTGCTCCCATGAAGGGTCGTGGATCTATTTTGAGGAGATGGAGGGTCGATTTGAAAGACATGATCTGAGGCTCAGGAATTACAGAGGATCAGAACGGACGGCTGAGATCCTCTTTAGAAAATTTGTCATTTTCTTCTTCTAATCTGACGGTCCCAAATTCTCTTGTCCGGGGATCGAGGGCTAGGAGTGAAAGGCGCTGGTTTTGTCGTCTTCTTCTTTGATCCAAGGGCTCGAGCTCGCCTTACAAGTTGGATCAACGGTGGAGATTAGGATGTACAGCGCATGTCGAAACGTGGCGATTCTGGGCGCGTGCGGTTGAGATTTTACCAGCAATGCTTTAACTACCTCGGCTCTGATTATGGTGACGGCAGAGGCGCCTTCGCTTTCTCTCTCTCTTCCTTTCCGATCTTCTTAACATGGTCCTTCTCCGATCTTTCATGCCAATCTTCCCTCTTCCGATCTCTATTATTCCAATACTTCCCTTAACCAGGCCCGGTCCGGTCAAAGCATTAATTCCCCTCAATTCCCGAAGCGTCCACTTCGTTTTCTGCTCAGCAATAAATGCTTGATTTCTCCCTATATATACCCCCTGACCCAAAACTTTCTCCATCTGATTTTCCTCTTTTCTTCTTTACTTTCCTATTCTAGTTATTCCTAGCTGCTAGTTGTTCCTACAGGATTGTGGTTTTGATCTTTTCGATGGACCTTTTATTCCCGATCAAAACTCATGACCCTGGTGATCGAATAATCGTGATGACCTTATCTGATGATGGTGAGAGAACTAAATCAATTAACCGATCTGGATTGCGGACCTCGATTGTATCGATCTCGAGTCGTTCAACTGGCATAATCGGTGAACTGATTTTGACCGAGCAAATTGTTGATGTTCTGCCGACCCTTGACGGTTGCTCTTCCAAGTTTATTTGACTTCTCACCACATTGGGTGTTCCGACAGCGGCTTCCCTCCACATTGGGTGTTCCGACAGCGCCTCGGTTCTGGTCGGTGACACCCCTTTGGATCAGTCACAATGTTGACTATTGACACAGGCCTCTTTAGATAGGATGTTCCGCTGATCTTTTAGAGATCGGCCTTTTGATGTAATCAGATCTCTAATGTATTCCGATCTTTAGATCGCCCAAATTATGTAATCTGACTTTTGGAAATGTATTCCGATCTCTTGAGATTGCCCAAATGATGTAATCCGATCTTTTGGAAATAAAGATTTTATCTTGTCAATTATTATCTTATTAATTATTTTCCGAGCTCTAATATGATTATCCGATCTGATTCTTTACCTGAATGACACTTATCCGATCCGTAATTCGAAACACCTGGATCTGCCGCTCTATAATTAACCAATCTCTTTATGGAATCTTGGGAATATGCGTGAGACGTGTCAGAACAGCTGGCGAGTCCCGCTAACCGATGCAGTGCCTGGAACATCGTGAGCATTAAATGCTCGGACGAATATAAATAGGGGGCGGGGTTAGCCAGTTGCTCTCTTATTCCATTTTCAGTTTCTCGCGAACAAACCCAAAATCCTCTCGTTTTCTCAAGTTCTTCCGACGCCGATCAGATTCCGGTAAGGGCTTTGATCTTTCTTTTAATTTAAATTCTTTATTTCTTTTGAAAATGAGCGACGCCGAGGGTCAGAGAGCGACGAGCCCTCCTTCCATTCAGTTCTCGTGGTCGTCTGATGAAGAAGAGGTGGTCGGGCCAAGCGCACGACTAGAACCTCCTAGGGTCTCCGTTCCAGCTCGGGGGCGAAACGCACCATCGAGGCTTGTACCTTCTTCAGGGAGGGAGAATCTTCCTATGGACGAGCTGCCATCGATCTTGCAAGAATCCGATCTGCAATCGTTTAGCCAGGAGTATAATATACGTCTTGATTCGTACGAACTTATCCGGTGTAACGGTGATCACCGAGCCGATCACTTCTTTGAAGAGAATGACATGGTTATGGTATACGAGGAACAGTTAAAGGCTGGTCTTCGGTTCCCTCTGGATGACTTCTTCAAGGAGGTCCTAAAATATCACCGAGTGTGCATTGCTCAAGTTCACTCTAACTCGTGGCGGATCTTAGTAGCCTTCCGAGGCCTGTGCCGAGCTAAGGGAATTAGTCCTACGGCTAAGGTGTTCGCCGAACTGCTCAGGCTAACTCGCCGAAAGGACGATGAGCACTAGTTTTTTCAAGCGAAGCCTCATTGTGGGCTCTTTACCGATCTGCCCTCCTCCCTTAAGAATTGGAAGAACCGCTTCTTCATTCTGAGGAGCAAAAATCCGACCTGCTTTGAGGACTTCCCCCGTAGTTGGTGGCACCAGGGGCTCTTGATTCCGAAGCGTATTACCCTGAACAAGGAGGAAAGCCTAATAGTGATGGAACTGAAGAATCAGGCGGCCACTCAGAAGTTCTCCTGTTTAGATGCGGTGACTGCCGAGCTGCACCATTGGACCATACAGCTGATCACCGGCCAAGATCGCGAACTTCCGCTCTCTGACCTCGGCATTGGTATTTTCTACATCTCAGATCTCAGGACCTTAGCGATCTCACTGACCTCTTTTTTGTGCAGGTATGGCGGGTGGTGAGGGTTCCAGGAAGCGGAAGAAAGAAAGAGAGATTTCCCGGAAGGTGAAAGAGATGAAGCGTTCGGAACTGCTTCAAACACCCGGTCATGAACCTGGGGAGACACAAGGAGGCCCGCCCCGACCTTCGGGACCGCCGATCGCAGAAGCTGTCCGATCTCCTCCTCGACGAGAAGAGCCGCCTCGACCTCCTCCAGTTGCTCCAAGCACAGAAGGGGGTCCTTCTCGACCTTCTGCGAGGCCCCCTTCTCGTGGCGCTCAAGTGCTGATCGCTTCCCTGGAGAATAACCGGACTGTTCGGGAGAACCCTGGTTTTGCCAAAGTCTTGGGGTCTTCTATCTGCCTTCGGGAGGATCGGGACAGACTGTCTCCGGACAATCTTGATGACATCCTGACCCGATCCATGAGTCTGAATGTAGAGTGCCTGGTGAACCAGCACGTAGTCCGGGAAAAGGCTCACCGCCTGGGTAAGGAGGTCGAGAAGAAGAGCCAAGAAGTGGCATCCCTCCGATCCCAACTCTCATCCGCTCAGGATTACATATCTCAAATTGAGGGGCGTATGAAGTACTATGAGGATAAGCTGGCCGAACAGACTCATGTTCTGGCTGAAAGGGATCATGCTCTTGGAGAAGTCCAGGCGCTCCGGGCCAACGAAGCTGCTCAGGTCGCTCACCTTACTGAGGAGCTTAAGGCAAAAGATGAAGAGATGGTGACAGGAATAGCCGGTGCTTATGTGAACGCTCACAAGGATCTCTTGGCCGAGCTCCAGAAGCGTTACCCAGAGGAGGACTTCTCTTGGATGGCCGACCTGGCTCCCGGAGGCGAGGAGGAAAGCGAAGAGGAGGCCGAGGGTGAGAGAGAAAATGAGCAAAATGTAGATCAGGCTGGGGGTGATCCCCCAGCCGAATGACTTGTACAAATGTTGGTATGAAATGAAATCGCTCTTTGTTCAATGATTGGATGTGATTGGAAAATCTCTGAATTGCCTAAGTATTTGATTGTCTGAGCATAGCAAAACAAGAACTAAATGCAATTATTAATCTAAGCGTAAGAGATCGGAAAGCACAATAAGCATGAGATCGGTAGGGAAGAAATGCTGAACGGGACTTGATTAAAATTGGAAATTTGACTTGAACACTTAAGATCGGAATCCTCATTAAACCGGACCAAAACCTTAGCTCTTAAACTTTTGAAAGGGAGATCGGCAATAAAACTGGTAAGAAAAGATCTAGTGTCAGTTCATTTCGTTTGTCAACAGAGATCAGGAATATACTTGACTGGTCCGGAGATTCGACAATGGGTTTGAGAGATCGGTGAGCGATTTAATAGACTGGTAAGGCTTTGACTGATGTGAGGACTTAGCATTGATTCAATTCTTTGTGAGGAGAGATCGGAAATGTGACTGTCTATCAAAGAGGGATCGGAAATGTGATTAGCTGTCACAGGGAGACTTAGTACTGGGGATCGGTTTCGAAGTTTTATTGATTTTGGGGATCGACCAAAATATGGTGTCGACAATAATTAAAGATAGAAATGATAAAAACTCCTCTAGCACTTCACAGACACAAATATACACCTTGGCATTTCTTTTATTCCTAGATAACCTATTTCCCGCCCGCCAGGGGTGGGGGGTTTGGGCTTTATCGCAATGCAACTTCCAACAGGACTAGAATTTCTGAAAATAATTAAAGATAGCTTCAACCTTTGCCAAGAATCTCTTAATTTATCTCTACTGCATTCAGATCTCTAAATCTAACAGGGTAATGTTCTGTAATAAAGATATTTAGTGTTTGTATTTAGAAACTTTAACTATGAGATTGAGACAGGCTTAAAATTACAGTACCTCTGACATAGAACAATAGCTCAAACATAAACCAACAAGACCTCTAGATCACCAACACAGCACACCCCAACCATTTGAAAGCTGCTGAAATATCACATACTTCTGAATTGATTTAAACTCAGTCCAAGTATAATAGTAGCTTATGTAGCAATGAAACATGAAAATTAAATGTATTGGTTAGTATATTGCTTATGGGGAATGCAAAATATCCCTAAACTAAAATTTAAACAATATTTCTGATCGTTCTTGTTCTCCAAGTTTGTGATTCTGTGAGATACAGTATGTAGTGCAAGCTAACAAATGATCTTGAAAAATTTGTTGTCATCTGTCTTTGTCATTGACCATTGATCATTTCAATGCTTCACTCACAAATTTTATCCTGGTGAAAAGTTTTAATTTATTTATGATGTTGCAGGAGTTCCATGCATATTTGGCGTTCTAACTTGTGATGACATGGAGCAGGTAAGTTATGGTAAAAGCAATCTTATATAAATGAACTATCTTCACACCTGTGATTTGAGAGTGTTGCATGTCATAACAACTGCAGGCTTTAAATCGAGCTGGTGGCAAGTCTGGGAATAAGGGTGCCGAGGGTGCTCTAACAGCTGTAAGTTGATGTGAAGTAATGTTTAATGATTTTAGCTAAGTAATTACTTTATTTAATGTTAATTTCTCTACATTTTGTAATTTGGTGCTTCTTTTAACTTAGTTTTTCTATAAATTGTCTTGAGGGGCAAGGTGGGGAGAGAAGTCTCACTGTTCTTGTGCATGTGTTGCGATGAAATTCTGCTAGCTGTGATACAAAAAAAAACATTACCTGGTCAATAAGTCAAGGCCATTGTCCTTTAGGTTCACGCATCAATGATTATACTTGCACACGTGTAGTAGTTTCCAATTTGTCACATGTTTAGGAATTGGCTTGCTTGCTATTGTGAAACCAGTGAATGCATATATCTAATGCTAACGTACATGCATACATGCAAGTGAATATTGCAGTTCGCTTTGTTGGAATCATTCCGTACTTATTGACCCAATTTAGTATCCATAAGATACTATATCTGGACTTAAACACTGTCTTGAACATCCACTCTATGATATGTATCTATTTACGTTTGTGGTTTTTATTTCCCTGGAGTTATGTTTTAATTTGCCATTAACATATTTACCTAAACTGTCAAGTGATTGAAAGAAAATAAAATAAAATTCCATTTTCAATCTTTTTCACTGGATGATTTGCTTCTTGCTTGGTTGATTTGGCTTATATTGCAGATTGAGATGGCATCCCTGTTTGAGCACCATTTGAACTAGTAATACTGTTGCTATTCCTTTTTTTCCTGAGACTGTTCATGTAGACATCCTTTGAACTGTTCAACTATTGTTGGATTGAGAGTTTGATGTAACATTGAAAAGGTATCCTCAATATTCCGAGTTGTGTTTTGCTAGTAGTTGGATCGCTTTGGCTTTTGCTTACACATTAAATAAGAATTATGTGGCTGTTAATCACTTAATTTAATGACATTTAAATTCTCACAAGGTTCCTGAAGATTACCCCATTTGGGTTCTATCGTCCGGTATGCTATGCCAGACGCTTTCATTCATTGTTTTTGGAATGGTAGTTAGGTATCGAAGAAAATATGAAATGCAGGACTAAACTACTGTCAAACAATGCAGAAAGATACTTAGACATCGCCAAGGCAATTCAGATTGTTTCCTTTATTACGAGGGAACAGATCGGCAGTACAGATGCTCTAATAGGCATGAGATTGGATGATATAAATTGAATTTTTGGAATGGAATTCTCAATTTCACAATGAATTTCTTCTGCTTATTTTCAGTTTTTTCAAAAAATTTTCTAAGAAAATTAAAAAGATAAAAGAGTTTTTATAATTTTAATAATTATTTAAGAAAGTATTTATTTATCACAACAAAAAAATTAATCATATTATTATAAAAAAATAAATAATATATTAAAATTTTTTAAAAATAAAATAAGTTTTTAAATATATTTTATAATAATTTATTTTTATTTATTAAATCTATGATTTTTTTTTATTTTTTAAAATTAGGAAAATGTTTTTTATTTTGATAGATGCGCATTTTCTAAATTTTTTCTTATTTTCTAAAAAAATGAAAATGAAATTTTTAAAAAAATAAAAAAAAAATTCTCAAGTAAACATATCTTTATTATCCTTAAAATGAAATCTAGCATTGTTTGATTGATTGAATGAAATTAAACCGTGTACGGTAGAGCGTAATTTAAAGTGTAATAAAATTACAATTATATTATATATTTATTATGATAAAATGACAATTATATTTTGATAAAAAAAAGATAATTACATTATATAATTAATTACAATTTGATTCATTTTAATGATTTTTATATTTAAAAATATATGTAACTATAATTACTTATTTTGACATTAGTGGAATGACCATCACATTCAAAACTAAAAGTATATTTAATTATAATTATTTTTTAATTTATTTTTTTGTTGCCATATTTAGAGTTGTGCATATTTTTTTAGAATTTTAAATCAAACCGAATAATTATATTAAAATAGAAAAAAATAATTACTCAATAAATCTAACTGAATGCCAATTGAAAAGCTTATTTTATATGTTGAGATTGCAATAAATTGAAATTCATAAATCATCTTAGATATCCATTTCTTTTCTTTTACTGGGATATCTGTCAAAAAAAAATTAAATACTTCTAAAAATTTTATAATTTTACTCTATATTATAAAAATATTAATTATATTTTATATTTTTTAATTCTTATTAATTTTACTCTGTGATTAAAAAAATTGTTATTTCATAATTACTTATATTAACCGTAACTGTGTGATGTTTATATATCATCTACATGATGTCTTATGTGACATTTCTATGAATGTAAGTTAATAATTTTTTTAACAGACAAAAAATTTATGATTTAATTGGTAAATTTTTATTATAAAATAAAATATAAGTTTTTTAATTGTTATCTCTTTTATTTATTATACTATTAGTCAAAATAAAAATTAAATTTTCTGATAAATAATAAAATGAAGGGAATATATGGATTGAGGATCGACTTAGGCCGGTATAAAGCCCTCGAGGTTCGTAGTAAGCTTTACTGTTTTCAAATTCATGACCAGGCCCATAATTTAGGCTCAATATGCATATAAAATAATTTAAATTAAACTGTTATAATTTTATTTCGAGCTAACTTCACTTAGTAATTATCAGAAACTAAAATTAAGAGAGTCCAGCTCAACCCTGTTACATCATTTACAAACTATTTAAAACTCATAAAAAATTTTCATTTGTTAATACAAAAACTTAAATTCATGCAATCTCTGACAGGATTAATCATACTACTAGTACATGCGGAGTTCTAAATTAGAAATTTAGATAATAATAATAATACAGTTAGGTAATTTTTTCATAACCTGCAAGGAAAGGAACAGGTTATTCTGAAAAAGGTCTCCTCTCGTAGCTTGGAAAAATATGGTGAACATGAGTGAGCGTTGGACTCAGAGAGTAAAATATCAATTTTAACCATAATCTCTATAGCTATCTAAAATTAATGCACCATGTGGAGTGAAATGTAATATCGTCTTAATTTTCATATCACAACAGTAAAAAGGTAATTTAAAGCACTCATACACCTAACATTGTTAAGCAATACATATATGGGAGCTGATCCTCTATACAGCCTTCTTAATCCAACCTCTGCCAGCGAGTGTCTCTCAAGCCGGACTTTCGCTTAATAAACCAAATGCAGGGTCTCAGCGAGTGTCTCTCAAGCCGTGTCGATCCCCTATACAGCCCTCTTAATCCAACCTCTGCCAGCGAGTGTCTCTCAATCCGGACTTTCGCTTAATAAATCAAATGCGGGGTCCCAGCGAGTGTCTCTCAAGCCTTGTCTACCCCGAAGGACAGGGTCCCAGCGAGTGTCTCTCAAGTCGCGTCTACCCGTCCTGTCCATATCTAATATCATACCACACGCACGCCACACACACACACTACTCCAAATTACCACAAACATTCATGACACTTCAACAATTATGAATGCAATATAAAACGTGCCTAGTATTTAATTACATAGATATATATTTATAAGTGATGCAAGGGCATGCTTGAACATGTAATAATATCAATATTTGTCACAACCCAAAATTCTGAACCGTGATCGGCTCATAATTTAAGTATTCTTAAATCATGCAAGCTTTATCAAAGTATCTTGAATGAATATATTGTCACTTACTAATCCCAAAAATAGACAAAATCCAAATAAATAAAATGCTGAATAAACATCATAAATATCCCATACGTAAACTGCGGAGTCTCTACAGATTTCAATAAAAACTTAAACTATTCAATAAACTAAACTAATTATTAGCCCGATAAAACATGAATTTTGGCATACCATGAGAATAAATCAAAGTTGTCCCTCTCCATAAAATGGACTAAATATTTGGATCAGCTGCAGAATTCTACTGATCTGAAACAGATAACAGACAGAGAAAACATGGTTTGAGCTAGATACTCAGTGAATGATAATTATAGCACACAATGGAATAGGAACAGGCAGACGCTTGATTAATTTCACAATAAATTTTCTATTCAATAAAATCATGCTCATGCTGTCAAAATCATTAATAAAATAACTTCATAAAACATATATACAAAAGAAATTCATTCAATAAAAATTTTATGGTACAGTGCACCAGGGTGATGATACCCCACATCACCAAAAGTCAGATAGTAAGCGCGCTACCAGATATTAGATACCTTCCTCCTCCTTCACAGATATCAATGCATATGATAATAATGCAAACCATAAATTGCAATGATGCATGACTGGACAATGCAACCTAATACCGTGATAGTCCACACGGCGGGACCAGATAACAGAAACAGATACTGAGCACAGGTACCAATTCAAAATAGAAAATCAATTTGTACAAATCAATCAAAATCAATAAAAAATTTCAGATAACAAATAATAACTGATAGTGCAATTTCAATAGTGTATTTCAATAGTTTTAGAGAGTCAATAATATCAAATCAATATCAAATCAATTTAGTAACACATCGGTAAATTTTATAGTCAAATATCAATCAATATAAATACATTAAAGGCCTGTTCCCCGAATCCTAATGGGTCTAATGCAGAGATAGTTGACAAAATCAATTATTTGATCAAAATCGAAATAAAATTCAATAATAAAATAAAACTCTAGAAAATCACATATAAAATAATTGTTAAAATATTGATTTAAAATTTCATTTAATAACAAACTTAATGCCAATAAATTTTAAAAGAGACTAAAACGGTGCCATGTACTATAATTACCACTCACCTAGAACCTCCAAGTCAATAGTTATTTTCAATGGAAAAGAGGTAATTTCAATTGACTGATTGAATATTCAAATCTCCTGCACACCCAAAATATTAAAAAAAAATCAAATAATAATAAAATAAAATAACATATATATATATATAGACACACACGCAGGGACGTGGACGAACAGGGGGGATAAAAGTTATATATATATAGGACGAACAGGGACGCTTCCAATTGGGGACTTGGATGAACAAGGACGCTTTCAATATATATATATATATATATATAAATTCAAAGTTATCGTTTCACAGTAATTATGATCAATCCAATTCAGTATCAATAGTCAAAGAGAAGAAAAATAAATTTATAGAGTAGTTGTAACGGTTTAATGAGAAAAAATAAAATCAAATTCACCCATTATAGAACAAAAAATGAGAATTTTTACTTTAAAAACATAATCAAAGGTGATGAATTGAGAAATAAAAATTTAAAAATTATCTGCGCACTTCAGGTTATAAATAGTAAATATTTATATATATATATATATATATATATATATATATATGTGTGTGTGTGTGTGTACATATATAACAATAATTTAAAATATAATGAAAATACCTATTGAGAGTATTTGATAGAAAAAGGAGGTGACAAACAGGTTTTGAGAGCAAAGTTTAGCAAAATAGATGATTAGGGTATATATATATATTTCAAGAGTTCTATTAGGTGTAGAATGGGATAAGAGTTATTATTGAACTGGATTGTTCAGATTGCAGATATATATTTAATTTCAAAAAATAATATATATAAGCAAACCATCCAATAAAATATATATATTTTTATAAATATATTAAATTATTGTAAGCTAATTAAAATAAAATAATAATAAATAATAAATATATATGGGTTCCCACATACCTCTCCCCTTAAAAAAAAATTCGGTCCCCGAATTTGAATATACAAAATTCTAACCTAAAGAATAAAATAAGTGAGGATATTTGGCTCGCATTTCAGATTTTGCCTCTCATGTGGCCTCACTACTTGAGTGATTATGCCACAAGACTTTGATCAAAGCCACTTCCTTAGATCAGAGTTTCTTAATTTGTTGATCTAAAATCTTTACTGGTTGCTCCTCATATGACATATCATCCCTAAATTGTATGGTTTGAGGTTGTAAAACATGAGATGGATCTGGTACATACTTCCTAAGCATAGAAATATGAAAAACTGGATGTACATGTGTAAAACTAGGTGGAAGGGCTAAACGGTAAACAACTGCTCCAATTCTCTCCAAAATTTCAAATGGACCAATAAAACGAGGGCTAAGCTTCCCTTTCTTTCCAAACCTCATGATTCCTTTCATAGAGGAAACTCTCAGAAATATATGATCACTAATCATAAATTCTACATCTTTACGCTTAGGGTCAGCATAACTTCTCTGTCGACTTTGAGCAATCAAAAGTCGATCACAAATTAGTCGAACCTTCTCTAAAGTTAATTGTATCAACTCTGGTCTAGTAAGCCTTCTTTCTCTAACTTCATCCCAACAAATCGGTGACCTACACTTTCGACCATATAATGCCTCATATGGAGCCATCTCTATACTTGCTTGATAACTGTTATTATAAGCAAACTCCACTAAAGGCAAATGATGATCCCAACAACCACCAAAATCCATAACGCATGCACGAAGCATGTCCTCTAATGTCTGTATGGTCCTTTCTGACTGTCCATCAGTCTGAGGGTGAAAAGCAGTACTAAAGTCTACTCGTGTTCCTAAAGCTTCTTGAAATTTCTTCCAAAATCAAAAAGTAAACTAAGTACCATGATCAGAGACAATGGAAACTGGAACTCCATGAAGACTAACAATCTTGTTTATATATAACTGTGCAAGTTTAGCAAAGTCATATGTAGTCTTCACAGGAAGGAAATGAGCAGATTTTGTCAATCTGTTCACTATCACCCAGATTGCATTGTAACCACCTCATGTACTAGGTAAACCCACAACAAAGTCCATGGCAATATGCTCCCACTTCCACTCGGGAATAGGCAATGGCTGAAGTAACCCAGATGGTCTCTGATGTTCTCGCTTTAACTCACGACAAGTCAAACATTTAGCAACAAAGTCTGTAACATCCCTCTTCATGCCACCCCACCAATAATGCTCCCTTAAATCATGGTACATCTTAGTTGAACCTGGGTGTACTGTGTAAGCAGAATGATGTGCCTCCTCCATGATTTCTCTTCTCAACTCATCAACATTGGGGACACAAAGTCTAGTGCCATAACGAAGAACTCCATCATTATTCAACATAAATCCTTGAGCTTGGTCTTGATGAATACTATCTATAATCTCACACAGCTAAGAATTCCTCTTTTGAGCAGCCTTAATTCGATCAATCAAGATAGGCCTAACTCGAAAATGTGCTAAGAATGATCCAGCTATGATTTCAAACTCTACTCCCTGATCTAGCAACTCATGTAATTCACCAATCAAAGGCCTCATCTTGGTAGATATATGTAGATATATGGGCTAAACTACCAGAAGATTTCCTGCTTAGAGCATCAGCCACTACATTAGCTTTTCCAGGATGATACTGTATGGTGCAATAATAATCCTTCAGCAATTCTACCCATCTCCTTTGCCTAAGATTAAGATCACGTTGGTCAAATATGTATTTGAGACTTTTGTGGTCAGTGAAGATTTCACAAGTCTCACCATACAGATAGTACCTCCATATTTTCAAAGCAAAAATTACTGCAGCCATTTCCAAATCAGGAGTTGGATAATTCTGCTCGTGCCTTTTCAACTAACAAGAAGCATATGCAATAACCCGTCCATGTTGCATCAAAACACATCCTAAACCAATCCTAGAAGCATCGCAATATACTACATAACCCCCTGATCCGGATGGAAGGGCTAACACTGGTGCTGTAGTTAAACAAGTCTTATGCTCCTGAAAACTTTTTTCACAAGCCTCAGACCACTGAAATTTCACATTCTTTTGTGTCAACTTAGTTAAAGGTGTTGCAATACGAGAGAAGTCTTGAAAAAACCGTCTATAATACCTGCTAAACCTAAGAAACTACGAATCTCTGACACAGTTGTGGGTCTAGGCCAATGAAGCACTGCCTCAACTTTCTTCTTATCAACGCACACCCCATCCTTAGATACTGTATGGCCTAGGAAAGCCACACTATCTAACCAAAACTCACATTTTGAGAACTTGGCATATAGCTTGTGTTCTTGTAAGGTCTGAAGGACAATTCTCAAATACTGCTCATGCTCCTCCTTACTCTTTGAGTACACTAGAATGTCAACGATGAACACTATAAGAAATTGATCTAAGAAAGGCTTGAAAACTCTATTCATGAGATCCATAAAAGCGGTCGGAGCATTAGTAAGACCAAAAGACATTACAAGAAATTCATAGTGTCCATACCTAGTCCTAAAGGCTGTCTTGAGTATGCCTTCTTTCTTGACCCTCAATTGATGATACCTAGATCGAAGATCAATCTTGGAAAAATACTTTGCACCTTGAAGTTGGTCAAACAGGTCATCTATGCGTGGAAGAGGATACTTATTATGCACAGTTACCTTATTCAATTGCCTATAATCAATGCACATTCTCAAAGACCCATCCTTCTTTCATACAAATAACACAGGAGCACCCCATGGAAAAACACTAGGGTGAATAAACCCCTTATCTAGTAGGTCCTGTAGTTGCTCCTTCAACTCCTTAAGTTATGCGGGTGCCATACGATAAGGTGGCATAGAGATATGGGCTCAGTTCCAGGAACTAAGTCTATACCAAACTCTACCTCTCGCTCCGGGGGTGAACCTGATAAATCTTTTGGAAACACATCAGGAAACTCCTTAACCACTGCAACATTCTCCAAACCTGTACCTTCTACCTGAACATCTCTAATATAAGCTAGATACCCTTTACACCTCTTTCGCAATAATCGTCTAGCACTCACTACGGAGATAAGATTACTAGAGGCTATACTGTGATCTCCCTGAAATTGAAATTCTGCCTCCCCAGGAATTTTAAAAAGTACAACTTTATTATGACAATCCAATGAAACGTGATAAGTGGCTAACCAATCCATGCCTAAAATCACATCAAACTCAAACATATCCAAAGAAACAAGATCTGTAGCTAATTCCCTATCTCCAGTGTGTACTATACATCCCCTATACACCATATCAGTGTCTGTTGCATCCCCCATAGGTGTTGATACAGATAAAGGATACTCTAACAAAGTAGGTGGTGTACTAAATCTCATAGAAAAGTATGGAGAAACAAAGGAATGATTGTGCCCCAGTCTTAGCCATAGGCGTCTATTCAGATGTCTGATTATTAGTTTGAGGTGGTACCTCCCTTGTTGGATCAAGGTTTGCACCATTAAGACCCTTGGCTCTAGCTCTCCTCTTATGTTTAACAGACTCAGGCACCTATTCATTTTAATAAACAAGTATTAAATCTGAAAATGTGAGCCAAATTAAGACAGGTGAAAAAGTACAAAGGACGCGGATATCTAAAGTAATGATAAACTGAAAAGACATTAAGGATCCTATGCTCCGCAAGTTCACGGATATCTAAAGCAATGATAAACTGAAAAGACGTTAAGGATCCTATGCTCCGCAAGTTTACTAGACCTCAACCGAGCTCTGATACTAACTTTGTCACGACCCAAAATTCTGAACCGTGACCGGCGCATAATTTAAGTATGCTTAAATCATGCAAGCCTTATCAGAGTATCTTGAATGAATATATTGTTACTTACTAATCTCAAAAATAAATAAAATCTAAATAAATAAAATGTTGAATAAACATCATAAATACCACATAGGTAAACTGCGGAGTCTCTACAGATTTCAATAAAAACTTAAACTATTCAATAAACTAAACTAATTATTAGCCCGAGAAAATATGAATTCGGGCATACCATGAGAACAAATCAAAGTTGTCCCTCTCCAGAAAATGGACTGAATATTTGGATCAGCTGCAGAATTCTACTGATATGAAACAAATAACAGACAGAGAAAATGGGGTTTGAGCTAGCTGCTCAGTGAATGATAATTATAGCACATAATGGAATAAGAACAGGCAGACGCTTGATTAATTTCACAATAAATTTTCTATTCAATAAAATCATGCTCATGCTGTCAAAATCATTAATAAAATAACTTCATAAAACATATATATAAAAGAAATTCATTCAATAAAAATTTTATGGTACAGTGCACCAGGGTGATGATACCCCACATCACCAAAGGTCAGATGGTAAGCGCGCTACCAGATATTAGATATCTTCCTCCTCCTTCACAGATATCAATGCATATGATACTAATGCAAACCATAAACTGCAATGATGCATGACTCGACAATGCAGCCTAATACCGTGATAGTCTACACGGCGGGGCCAGATAACAAAAACAGATACTGGGCACAGGTACCAATTCAAAATAGAAAATCAATTTGTACAAATTAATCAAAATTAATAAAAAAATTCAGATAGCAAATAATAACTGATAGTGCAATTCCAATAGTGTATTTCAATAGTTTCAGAGAGTCAATAATATCAAATCAATATCAAATCAATTCAGTAACACATCGGTAAATTTGACAACATGAGCATGATTTTATTGAATAGAAAATTTATTATGAAATTAATCAAGCGTCTGCCTGTTCCTATTCCGTTGTGTGCTATAATTATCATTCACTGAGCATCTAGCTCAAACCACATTTT
Organism: Hevea brasiliensis; assembly: GCF_030052815.1. Taxonomy (NCBI): domain Eukaryota; kingdom Viridiplantae; phylum Streptophyta; class Magnoliopsida; order Malpighiales; family Euphorbiaceae; genus Hevea; species Hevea brasiliensis. The sequence continues at coordinate 58,628,998 of NC_079508.1, forward strand.
CTATCTCATATCCTGCTTGCATCAAGAGAATTCGCAAATGATCCAAATATTCAGTCCATTTTCTGGAGAGGGACAACTTTGATTTGTTCTCATGGTATGCCCAAATTTATGTTTTCTAGGGCTAAAAATTAGTTTAGTTTATTGAATAGTTTAAGTTTTTATTGAAATTTGTAGAGAATCCGCAGTTTACTTATGGGATATTTATGATGTTTATTCAGCATTTTATTTATTTGGATTTTGTCTATTTTTAGGATTAGTAAGTGACAATATATTTATTCAAGATACTCTGATAAGGCTTGCATGATTTAAGAATACTTAAATTATGCGTCGATCACGGTTCAGAATTTTAGGTCGTGACAAAGTTGGTATCAGAGCTCGGTTGAGGTCTAGTAAACTTGTGGAGCATAGGATCCTTAACGTCTTTTCAGTTTATCATTGCTTTAGATGTCTGCGTCCTTCGTACCTTCTTACCTGTCTTAATTTGGCTCACTTTTTCAAATTTAATGCTTGTTTATTAAAATGAATAGGTGCCTGGGTCTGTTAGACGTAAGAGGAGAACTAGGGCCAAGGGTCTTAATGGTGCAAACCTTGATCCAACAGGGGAGGCACCATCTCAAACTATTAATCAGACATTTGAACAGACACCTATGGCTAAGACTGGGGCACAACCATTCCAATTAGCTATTGCAACTCAAGCACCTAGGGCTGGTCAAGTTACTGTGGCAGATCTGACAGCGGGATTGCATGTAGTGAATCGTGTTGTTAATACTATAGCTGAGTACCTTACAACTCAACCACAGTAACCAGTGGTTAGCTCTACTTCAACACCAGCTGAGGATAGGGCTCGATTCCTTGACTCTACAGACTTTCTCAAGCTAAAACCAATGGAGTTCACTGGAGAGGATGCATTAGCTGATCCCTTAGATTTTCTATATGACATGGAGAGGTGTTATGACACTATGGGTTGCAGTAGTGCTAGGATGGTGATGTTGGCAGGAAATCAGCTTAAGGGAGTTGCTCGTGAGTGGTATATCTCTAAGAAGAATGGGTGACCTGAAGGTTCTATCCTCTGGCCTGAGTTTCACTCTCTCTTCTTGGAGCGATTTCTCCCTCCTAGTGTTCAAGAGGCTAAGGCTTTGGAGTTTGAATCCTTAAAGCAAGGTAAAATGACAGTTATAGAGTATGAGATGAAGTTTACCAAATTATCCCATTTTGGTAAACACTTGATTCCAAATGAGGAGAAGAAGGCTCGCAGGTTTGAAAGGGGCTTATGAGACAGGCTAATTGATCGTGTAGCTCCTTTACGACTACCTAAATATGAGGAGGTGGTTGATCAGGCTAGACAGATGGAGATGTATGATGATGAACGTTGGGCTCGTGAGCAGCGCAAGCGGTTTAAGAAAGATAGTCAAGGTAATCAATTTAACAGAGGACAGAGTCATTAGGGTTCTTATCAGGATAATAAGCAGGGTTCTCAGTCTATAGTTGGCAATAGGGCACATCAATCTGGAGTTAGTCAGGGAGTGAGCAGAGGACACATGCAGGGAATGCTCGGTATAACCAGATTAGCACTGAGCCTATTACCACTCTTTGTCAGCATTGTGGTAAGCCACATAAGGGCACATGTCATTGGGTCACTGGAGCATGCTTTGGTTGTGGACAGCTGGGACACAATAGACAGGACTGTCCTACTAGTGAGACAACTCAGGGTGCTGGTCAAGCAACACATTCTGCTCCCTTTCAGGTTCAACCAGTTTCACAGTATAGTGGTAGAAGTCAGGGTTTTGGTGGTCGCGGTCAGGGTGGTAGAGGTTCTGGTGGTAGAGGATTTGCTCAAACTCAGGGACAGGTGTCTGGTGGTAGAGGTCAAGCTAGGGTTTTTACTTTAACTCAGTAGGATGCTCAGGCGTCTAATGCAGTAGTGACAGGTACACTTCTTATTTGCTCATTTGATGCTAGAGTACTGTTTGATCCTGGTTCCAGTCATTCCTTTGTTTCTCCATACTTTTCCATGAGATTTAGTACACCACTTACTTTGTTAGAGTATCCTTTATCTGTATCAACACCTATGGGGGATGCAATAGACACTGATATGGTGTATAGGGGATGTATAGTGCACATTAGAGATAGGGAATTAGCTGCAGATCTTGTTTCGTTGGATATGTTTGAGTTTGATGTGATTTTAGGCATGGATTGGTTAGCAACTTATCAAGTTTCATTGGATTGTCATAATAAAGTTGTACTCTTTAAAATTCCTGGGGAGGCAGAATTTCAATTTCAGGGAGATCGCAGTATAGCCTCTAGTAATCTTATCTCCGTAGTGAGTGCTAGACGATTATTGCGAAAGAGGTGTAAAGGGTATCTAGCTTATGTTAGAGATGTTCAGGTAGAAGGTGCAGGTTTGGAGAATGTTACAGTGGTTAAGGAGTTTCCTGATGTGTTTTCAGAAGATTTATCAGGTTTACCCCCAGAGCGAGAGGTAGAGTTTGGTATAGACTTAGTTCCTGGAACTGAGCCCATATCTATGCCACCTTATCATATGGCACCCACAGAACTTAAGGAGTTGAAGGAGCAACTACAAGACCTACTAGATAAGGGGTTTATTCACCCTAGTGTTTCTCCATGGGGTGCTCCTGTGTTATTTGTATGGAAGAAGGATGGGTCTTTGAGAATGTGCATTGATTATAGGTAATTGAATAAGGTAACTGTGTGTAATAAGTATCCTCTTCCACGCATAGATGACCTGTTTGACCAACTTCAAGGTGCAAAGTATTTTTCCAAGATTGATCTTCGATCTGGGTATCATCAATTGAGGGTCAAGAAAGAAGACATACTCAAGACGGCCTTTAGGACTAGGTATGGACACTATGAATTTCTTGTAATGTCTTTTGGTCTTACCAATGCTCCGGCCGCTTTTATGGATCTCATGAATAGAGTTTTCAAGCCTTTCTTAGATCAATTTGTTATAGTATTCATCGATGACATTCTAGTATACTCAAAGAGTAAGGAGGAGCATGAGCAGCATTTGAGAATTGTCCTTCAGACCTTACGAGAACACAAGCTATATGCCAAGTTCTCAAAATGTGAGTTTTGGTTAGATAGTGTGGCTTTCCTAGGCTATGTAGTATCTAAGGATGGGGTGTGCGTTGATAAGAAGAAAGTTGAGGCAGTGCTTCATTGGCCTAGACCCACAACTGTGTCAGAGATTCGTAGTTTCTTGGGTTTAGCAGGGTATTATAGACGATTTGTTCAAGACTTCTCTCGTATTGCAACACCTTTAACTAAGTTGACACAGAAGAATGTGAAATTTCAGTGGTCTGAGGCTTGTGAAAAAAGTTTTTAGGAGCTTAAGACTCGTTTAACTACAGCGCCAGTGTTAGCCCTTCCATCTGGATCAGGGGGTTATGTAGTATATTGTGATGCTTCTAGGATTGGTTTAGGATGTGTTTTGATGCAGCATGGACGGGTTATTGCATATGCTTCTCGTCAGTTGAAAAGACACGAGCAGAATTATCCAACTCATGATTTGGAAATGGCTGCAGTAATTTTTGCTTTGAAAATCTGGAGGCACTATCTGTATGGTGAGACTTGTGAAATCTTCACTGACCACAAAAGTCTCAAATACATCTTTGACCAACGTGATCTTAATCTTAGGCAAAGAAGATGGGTAGAATTGCTGAAGGATTATGATTGCACCATACAGTATCACCCTGGAAAAGCTAATGTGGTGGCTGATGCTCTAAGCAGGAAGTCTTCTGGTAGTTTAGCCCATATATCTACCAAGATGAGGCCTTTGATTGGTGAATTACATGAGTTGCTAGATCAGGGAGTAGAGTTTGAAATCATAGCTGGATCATTCTTAGTACATTTTCGAGTTAGGCCTATCTTGATTGATCGAATTAAGGCTGCTCAAAAGAGGGATTCTCAGCTGTGTGTGATTATAGATAGTATTCATCAAGGCCAAGCTCAAGGGTTCATATTGAATGATGATGGAGTTCTTAGTTATGGCACTAGACTTTGTGTCCCCAATGTTGATGAGTTGAGAAGAGAAATCATGGAGGAGGCACACCATTCTGCTTACACAGTACACCCATGTTCAACTAAGATGTACCGTGATTTAAGGGAGCATTATTGGTGGGGTGGCATGAAGAGGGATATTGCAGACTTTGTTGCTAAATGTTTGACTTGTCAGCAGGTTAAGGCATCCCGAGTGGAAGTGGGAGCATATTGCCATAGACTTTGTTATGGGTTTACCTAGTACACGAGATGGTTACAATGTAATCTGGGTGATAGTGGACAGATTGACAAAATCTGCTCATTTCCTTCCTGTGAAGACTACATATGACTTTGCTAAACTTGCACAGTTGTATATAAACACGATTGTTAGTCTTCATAGAGTTCCAGTTTCCATTGTCTCTGATCGTGGTACTCAGTTTACTTCTCGATTTTGGAAGAAATTCCAAGAAGCTTTAGGAACACGAGTAGACTTTAGTACTGCTTTTCACCTTCATATGGATGGACAGTCAGAAAGGACCATACAGACATTAGAGGACATGCTTCGTGCATGCGTTATGGATTTTGGTGGCTATTGGGATCATCATTTGCCTTTAGTGGAGTTTGCTTATAATAACAGTTATCAGGTAAGTATAGAGATGGCTCCATATGAGGTATTATATGGTCGAAAGTGTAGGTCACCAGTTTGTTGGGATGAAGTTAGAGAAAGAAGGCTTACTAGACCAGAGTTGATACAATTAACTTCATAGAAGGTTCGACTAATTTGTGATCGACTTTTGACTGCTCAAAGTCGACAGAGAAGTTATGCTAACCCTAAGCGTAAAGATGTAGAATTTATGATTGGTGATAATGTATTTCTGAGAGTTTCCCCTATGAAAGGAATCATGAGGTTTGGGAAGAAGGGGAAACTTAGCCCTCGTTTTGTTGGTCCATTTGAAATTTTGGAGAGAATTGGAGAGTTGCTTAGCGTTTAGCCCTTCCACCTGGTTTTGCACATGTACATCCAGTTTTTCATATTTCTATGCTTAGGAAATATGTACCTGATCCCTCACATGTTTTACAACCTCAAACCATGCAATTTAGGGATGATATGTCATATGAGGAGCAATCAGTAAAGATTTTAGATCGACAAATTAGGAAACTCCGGTCTAAGGAAGTGGCTTTGATCAAAGTCTTGTGGCATAATCATTCAAGTAGTGAGGCCACATGGGAGGCAGAATCTGAAATGCGAGCCAAATATCCTCACTTATTTGATTCTTCAGGTTAGAATTTTGTCTATTCAAATTCGGGGACTGAATTTTTTTTTAAGAGGGGAAGTATGTGAAAACTCATATATATTTATTATTTGTTATTATTTTATTTTAATTAGCTAACAATAATTTAATATATTTATTTAATTTTAGATATATATATATATATATATATATATATTATTTTTGAAATTAAATATATATCTGCAATCTGAACAACCCAGTTCAATAATAACTCTTATCCCATTCTACACCTAATAGAACTCTTGAAATATATATATACCCTAATCATCTCTTCTGCTAAACTTTGCTCTCAAAACCTATTTGTCACCTCCTTTTTCTATCAAATACTCTCAACAGGTAGTTTCATTATCTTTTAAATTATTAGTATATATGTACATATATATATATATATATATAAATATAAAAATTTACCATTTATAATATGATGTGCGCAGAAAATCCGTATATTTTTTTACTTCTCTATTCATCACCTTCGATTCTATTTTCAAGGTAAAAATTCTCATTCCTTGTTCAATAATGGGTGAATCTAATTTTATTTTCTTTTATTGATCTGTTACAACTACTCTATAAATTTATTTTTTTGATAATTGATATTGAATTGGGTTGATCATAATTATTATTGGACAATAATTGACTGTTATATATATATATATATATATGTATATATCAGTATAACCATTCCCCCACATGCACAAATCCTCCACCACAAATCCTCTCGTCCGTCCCATCCCGTCGTATATGTATATATATGTATATGTTATTTTATTTTATTATTTTTTTGATATTTGTTTTTTAAATTTTGGGTGTGTAGGAGATTTGAATATTCAATCAGTCAATTGAAATTGTCTCTCTTGCATTGAAAATAACTATTCTCTTGGAGGTTACAGGTGAGTGGTAATTATAGTACATGGCACCATTTTATTATTGAGTTTTATTTCGATTTTGATTAAATAATTAATTTTGTCAATTATCTCTGCATTAGACCTATTAAGATTTCGGAAATAGACCTTTAATGTATTTATATTGATTGATATTTGACTATAAAATTTACCAATGTGTTAAACTGAATTAATTTGAGATTGATTTGACTCTCTGAAACTATTGAAATACACTATTGGAATTGCACTATCAGTTATTATTTGCTATCTGAAATTTTTTATTGATTTTGATTGATTTGTACAAATTGATTTTCTATTTTGAATTGGTACCAGTGCCCAGTATCTGTTTCTGTTATCTGGCCCCGCCGTGTGGACTATCACTGTATTAGGTTGCATTGTCGAGTCATGCATCATTGCAGTTTATGGTTTGCATTAGTATCATATGCATTGATATCTGTGAAGGAGGAGGAATGTATCTAATATCTGGTAGTGCGCTTACCATCTGGCCTTTGGTGATGTGGGGTATCATCACCCTGGTGCACTATACCATAAAATTTTTATTGAATGAATTTCTTATATATATATGTTTTATTGTAACACCCCTAATTGCATAGCCTGGTATATTTCACTGTTTCGGTGACCGGTGTCGGTCCGGACAATTAAGGGGATTAGAACCACACTCAAGACAACTAGAGAAGCTATAAACACAAATAATTACTAATGTCCAATTAGTTAAGTATAAACAAGAAAAATAGAACATAAGAAGTTAAACGAGCCGAGAGTCACAGCGATAGGTGACTTTCTCGGGAATGACTGCGAAGTCATTTTAAACTCAAATTTCGAACCGTAAAAAGTGACATTGCGGTCCTTAGGACCCTTATAAACACAGTGGAAAAGAGAAAATCACTAAAAAGATCTGTTAAGCTAGTCAAATAATTAGGTCAGGGAGCCGGAAGAAATATGGAATTAATTGCAAACCGGGATGAACCGGCGAGGGGCAATTTGGTCAATTGATCCCGAGAGCTGACTTCTGACCTAACTGTCAAATAAAAACGGAGAAAAGAAAATTTTAGAATTGAGAATTAAATTAAAGAACTAATAGAAAAAAAAAAGAGAGGAAAATGAAAAAGTAAAAAGGTGATGACATCATGCATGACCTCATGCATGATGCCATAAATAAATTAATTAATTTATTTATTAAATTAGATTTTGTGGTCTTCCATAAGCAAAATAGATAAAAAGAAAGAAAAGAAAAAAAATAAATAAAACACAAGTTTTCTTCTTTTTCAAGATGTCACTCTCTCTCCCTCACCCTCTCCCTCACTTAAACCACCATTAAAGCTCATTTTTGAGCTTGAAGAACTAAAATCCAATCATAGAAAATTGTCCTACCATAACTAGACTTTGTTTGGGCAACTAGGAAAGAGGATTCAAGAAAAAGAAAGAAGAAAAATTTGAAGAAAAGGAGGAAGAAAATTCTGCTCAAGGTTAGTAATATAAACTTCAATTTTTTTTTTGTTTAATTAGTGTTTCTATGGCATCAAGAGCTTGTAAATAAACTTAAAATGAAATAAAAATATGGGGGGAGGACCAAACTGAAATTTTGGTCTGTTGAAGGGGAGTATGATTTTGTATGGTTTGATGGATTTAAATGTGTTAGTAAACTTGCATGAGAATGGTAGTAAGATGGAAATGCATAAATGTGAATAAATGCAACATTTTAGTGTGATTAGGGTTTGGAGGCCTAGGGTTTTGAGGCAAAATTTGGAAAAATGAGTAAATGGCATATTTGACCTATTGTGAAGTGAAAAAATGGTCAATAATGACCAAAGGAGATGTGTGGGAATTGTTAGAATGGAAGTCAAATTCGTAGGGTAAATGGTCATGCTGCTGGCAGCATGACCAAGCCAACTTTGAAGGATCAAAACGGAAATTCTACAAGTCCAATTGATATGCCACCAATTGGGGATGAAAATAGACATAAAATGACGCAATTTTCATTGAGGAACCATGCCCAAAAACTGACCAAAACCTAGTGAACCAATTGACCAAAGTTGGTTAAGAGCAATCTGCCACTGCACAAACTGACCAAATGAACAGTATTTGTTCATTTGGTCATAACTCGAGCTAGGAAGGTCAAAATGACCTGAAATTTTACCAGTAATTAGATAAGATATAGATCTAAAACTTTCATGAAGAACACCAACCCAAATTATGCCATTAACTTAATCAAATTATTGAGCAAAGTTAAGTTACTGAACCTGCAAAACTGTAGAATTGCCATTTGAACAGTAAAGTTTCAATGGCTGTAACTCTCTCTAGAAAACTCCAATTTAGGTGAATCTTGAACCGATAGAAACCTAAGACATAGTAGAATATTTCGTATGAAGGAAATTAGACCAAATTATGGACTTAACTTGATCAAATTATTGAACGAAGTTGGATCAAAAATCTGCCAGAACCAAAAATTGCAGCATGAGCGATTGCGTGAACAAGAATCGTATTTTGGCTATAACTTGAGCTACAAAACTCCAATTGGGGTGATTCAAAAAGAAGAATAAACTTAAGGCAATAAGAAACATTTTCAATGAAGAAAGTTTTGTCAAATTTCAACAATAAAGTGACCAATGGAACAGTGCAACTTAGGACTCCAAAACTGAAATTTACCAAATTTGCCTAAAAGATTTAGGATTTGAGTAAACAACCAAAACCAACAAGTTTAGTGACCAAAATGTGGTATGTGGGTGAAGTTGGAGTTCCCATACCTATTAAGCCTTAGAAAGTCAACTATTTGACTTGAATAGTGCAGTGAATAGTAACCCGAAACACAAAAATTTCATGAACGTCGAATTTAACACGTTAGAACTAGGTAAATGTGAAGCTAAATTTATTTTAGATTTATGTTAAGTTCTAGTACTGAAACATTGTAAAATTGTGTGTTTCAGTTGAAAAGAATACCGGAAAAAAACCCGAGGAACCGAGTCAAGGCCAAGAGGCGACTCGCTTGAGGTTTGTGCACAACGTATACTTTTTATAATCATCTTTTGCATACTGTTTTGAAGAATGTGAAATATTGAATTATGGCATTCTTATGATGTTTTGATTTAAATTGTTGAAAGTTATTATGTATATTGAAGTGACAATGTTTAGCAAATTGTTAAGATAAGTTTTGAAACCACAGTGTCATGACCATATATTTGAACACCTCACTATCACGACTAGTGGAGGTAATTAGTTTCGAATTTTGATTCCTTCTCTGGAGAAGTGTTGAGGTGTGCCAATAGAAGAGGATGTGAATGGATATCCATATATTTGAGCTAGCTAGCCTTGTGATGTGATTTCTCTTAGCCTCTGGCTATTGAGATTCTATTTGTTTCGAATGGCATGATCTAACTGTGGGTTTTATGAAATGTGTTTTGATATTTTGAAATGAACTTGGTTTGCATTTAAAATCTCATAATGCGTGATTTGTACTTAATTCTCATGTTCAGCCAAATTTTTGAATAAATGTGATTTAAGTTTTGCATAAAGATTATTTTAGTATGTTGTGCACCACTGAGTCCTAGTACTCAGCGATGGCTTCTATTGCTGTCGCAGATACAGAGACTAGAGGAGCAGCAGACTGAGCTGCTGAGGTGTGAAGAGCTATCAGCTTAAAGTCATCGGGTATAATTTATACCCTAATTGTAAATATTTCTTTTCATGTATGTATTGCATATAAATGTATGGACGTGCAAATGGGTCTTGAGCAGCTTGTACAAAAATTTGTATGAAGTTTATACCCTAAAAATTTGTAATAAAGTTTAGTTTGTATTTCTTTTGATGTAAATTTTTATAAGAATGTACATAAATTGTGTTGTCTCTAATGAAATATGAGTACAACTATTTTATTTAATTTAAATGAAATGTATTGCTAGTATGCTGAGGATGATTGAATTTTGAACTTGAGAAATTTATTGAAATGATTGTGAAATTGATTGAGTTTGATTGTGAAATCGAAGTAGTGGTTGAGAAAAACTTTTAGAAGTGCTTTTTACAGGTATTTGAAGAATTGGTTTCTCAAAATACAGAGGGAACTCTGTCAAAATTTTTATAAAATTTGCGTAAAAATAAAATGGGCCAAAAGTATTAACTAGTTTTAATTTTAACTAAATGTTTTAAGTACTTATTAGCAAATGCTCACCACTTGTCAAAAATAAGAAAATTGTTTTAAAATTCCTTGTAGGGTACTTAATGAGTTATCGGTAGGTGAAGTTCGGTAGTTCATTAGGTATTTTACGGGATCATGTTATGCCTTATAGAGGGGTAAGGTGTGACATGTTTTAGTGGTATCAGAGCAAAATTTTTGAAGTATGTTTTAACTTGAGAATTTGTGTCTTTCTTTGTTAAGTACAACTGCTCAATGTCCATATTTGTTACATACAATGCATTACATTATAAATATGAACTAACGTAGGGAAATCTCCATGTGTTACTTATTCAGGAGAGGCCCTAACTTCAGACTGAAATGGAAGAAGGGGATCGCTCAGTTGAACAGTCTGTTGAAGCTGAGGCGCAAGGAGAAGCCCCAGCTTTACAGAATGTTAGTGGATCAGTAGCACCAGCCTCACAAATGCCGCAGTTTCCTGCACAGTTTGCACAGCAGATGGCTGCGATGTTTCAACAAATGGCTGAAGGTATGCCTGCTCAAGCTCCACCCCAGATACCTGTGGCACAACCACTGCCTCCAGCCAGACAGTATGACAAGTTATTGAAGTATGGGGCTGCAGAATTCAAGGGTACAGTGGACCCTCTAGAGGCAGAGCAATGGCTTGAAAGAATGGACAGAGTATTTAAGAAGCTGCACTGCCAAGATGTGTTGAAGTTTGAGTATTCTGTGTCGCTACTGCAAGGGGATGCATATGATTGGTGGAAGACCATCCCCCACAGCTTGGCTGAACCACGATCTTGACACAGGACAACTTCATCGAGAGTTCGCATGCAAATACATCCCAGATGCATATGTTGATCAGAAGTTACAAGAGTTTCTGAGTCTAAAACAAGGAAATCGATCAGTGGCAGAGTATGAGAGGGAGTTCTCCCGCCTGAGTCACTATGCGGGGAGTCTCCTTACTACTAGCAAGGCAAGATGCAAGAGATTTGAGACGAGTTTGAAGCCCAGCATAAGGATGCAAGTTGTGAGATTTCAACACAGCAATTTTTCAGAACTTATGTCTCAAGCACTTGAACTGGAGAGAATTGAATCAAAAGCAACCCCAGTGAAAGAAAAATCAGAGAAAGCTGAGAAATTAGAAAAAGACAAGGGGGAAAAGTCAGTAGAGCTGAGTTCTGGTGGTACCTCTGGAAAGAAAAAGAAGTATAGTGGACCCAGCAGGGGTCGAGGTGGAAGATTTGGTAGAGGCAGATTTTCTGGACAGAGACCCCCTAGGTCTGGTCAGCAGTCGAGCAGGGGTTCACATTCTACCCGCCCTTGTGAGACTTGTGGCAAGATTCATGGGGGGGAGTGCTATTGGGCCACTGGAGCCTGCTTTAACTGTGGAGACAAGGGTCATTTAGCAAGAGACTGCACTAGTGCTTCCTCTTCGAGATATGGTCCAGCTCCTACTACTGCCGAGGGACCTATTCAGAGTCCTGTTCCCAGAGGGTCACAGTCTGTTGGCAGAGGAAGAGGCAGAGGTAGAGGCACTGCTTCAGGCAGTCAGGGCACAGTTGGTCAGTCGACACAAGGGAGTGCTTCAGTTAGGGTTTATTCAATGAGTCAGCGAGAAGAGGAAGAGACTTCTGATGTGGTAGCTGGTACATTCTCTATCTCTGATCAAGAAGTATTTGTATTGTTTGATTCGGGTTCAACCCATTCATATGTTAGTGCTAGCATAGTCAGTTCACTTGCTGTTCCATGTGTGCAAATGGATTTTGAAGTGCTAGTAACTAGTCCATTAGGACAAGAGGTCCGGGTCAATAGAATTTATAGAGACTGTCCTTTGGTGATCCAAGGACATGTTTTCCTGTCAGACTTGATTGAAATGCCCTTTAGAGAGTATGATATTATCCTGGGCATGGATTGGTTAGCCAGGCATCACGCCATGATTGACTGTAGACTAAAGACAGTCACTTTTGGTCTCCCTTTGTACGGTGATGTGGTAATACATGGGGAGAGGCATTTACTGCCATCAAACATCATTTCAGCTGCATTAGCCAGAAGGATGATCAGAAAGGGGTGTGAAGCATACTTAGCACATGTGATGGACACCCAAGTGGGGAGTCCAGCACTGAAAGACATCCCTACTGTATGTGACTTTCCGGATGTATTTCCTAATGAATTGCCAGGATTACCTCCAGAAAGAGAGGTGCGGTTTGAAATTGATGTTATGCCTGGTGTGGACCCAATCTCCATAACACCATATAGAATGGCACCAGTAGAATTGAAAGAGTTGAAAGTGCAATTGCAAGAATTGCTTGACAAGGGCTTTATCCGCCCTAGTGTGTCACCTTGGGGAGTGCCAGTGTTGTTTGTAAAGAAGAAAGATGGCACTCTCCGCTTGTGTATTGATTATCGGCGGTTGAACAAGGTAACAATAAAGAATAGATATCCATTGCCCCGTATTGATGACTTGTTTGATCAGTTGAGGGGTGCAGCTGTGTTCTCCAAAATTGACCTGAGATCAGGTTATTATCAGCTGAAGGTACAAGAGCAAAGTATTCCTAAAACTGCCTTTAGAACCCGCTATGGCCATTATGAGATTTTGGTTATGCCATTCGGGTTAACTAATGCTCCGGTTGCTTTTATGGATCTGATGAACACTATCTTCAGACCATACCTCGACCAATTTGTTGTGGTATTCATAGATGATATATTGGTCTATTCGAGGAATGCAGAAGAGCATGATAGACATCTGCGGATTGTACTGCAGACTTTGAGAGAGAAATAGCTATATGCCAAATTGTCGAAGTGTGAATTTTGGCTGGAAGAAAATATCTTTCTTGGGGCATGTAGTATTAGAAGAAGGCATCAAGGTAGATCTAAGTAAGATTGAAGCTGTCCTTAATTGGAGGCCACCCAGAAATGTCATAGAGATTCGCAGTTTTCTGGGTTTATCTGGATACTACCGTAGATTTGTGAAAGGATTCTCCATGTTGGCATCTCCATTGACTAAGTTACTCCGAAAAGATGTAAAATTTTAGTGGACGGATAAATGCCAACAGAGTTTTGATAAATTGAAGAAATGTTTGACTGAAGCTCCAGTCCTGACTTTACCTACTCCGGGTAAAGAATATACAATTTATAGTGATGCTTCTTATAATGGGTTAGGCTGTGTATTGATGCAAGATCGAAATGTCATTGCCTATGCATCACGCCAGCTGAAACCGCATGAGAGGAATTATCCGACACATGACTTGGAGCTTGTAGCCATTGTGTTCGCTCTTAAGATCTGGAGACACTATTTGTATGGGGAAAAGTGTTACATCTACACAGATCATAAGAGTTTAAAGTATTTGGGCACCCAGAAAGAGCTGAATTTGAGACAGAGGAGATGGTTAGAGTTGATAAAAGACTACGATTGTCTGATAGACTATCAGCCAGGGAAAGCTAATGTTGTGGCTGACGCCTTAAGTCGCAAGACTATGGCAAGTCTACGGGTTACTCCTTTGTCTTTGGTACATGAGTTAAGATCATTGCATGCTAGCTTAGAGATTAATGATGATGGGAAGACAGCAGTTGCATGGCATGTATAACCAGTGTTGATTGATCAAATCAGAATGGCTGCTCAGAATGATGAAAGGTATCAGAAGCTGTTGGAAGAAGTCCGGCAGGGCAAGAAACCAGAATTATCAATAAGAGATGATGGTCTATTGCTACACCAGGGCAGAATGTGTGTTCCTAATGATGTTGAATTGAGGCAGATCATTTTGAAGGAAGCACATGAGTCTCCTTTTGCCATGCACCCTGGTGGCACAAAAATGTATAGAGGGCTAAAGGAGCATTACTGGTGGATGGGTTTAAAAAGAGATGTGGCAGAGTTTGTATCCAAATGCCTGACTTGTCAGCAAGTAAAGGCAGAGCATCAAGTACCAACTGGGTTGTTACATCCACTACCAGTGCCAGAATAAAAATGGGAAAGAATAACGATAGATTTTGTAATGGGACTTCCGAGGACACAGAAGAGTCATGATGCGGTTTGGGTCATTGTTGATAGATTGACCAAGTCTGCTCATTTTCTGCAAGTTCGGATGGACTACAGTTTAGAAAGATTGGCCAAGTTGTACATTGATGAGATTGTGAGACTGCATGGAGTGCCAGTATCCATCGTATCAGACAGAGATCCTAGGTTCACTTCTAGATTCTGGGGTAGTCTTCAGAGAGCCCTAGGAACTAGATTGAACTTCAATACTGCATTCCACCCACAGACAGATGGCTAGTCTGAGAGGGTAATTCAGATTTTGGAGTACATGCTACGGGCTTGTGTGATTGAATTTGAGGGCAGTTGGGATACACACTTACCTTTGATTGAGTTTGCTTACAACAACAGCTACCAATCAAGCATTGGAATGCCTCCATATGAAGCTTTGTATGGCAGAAAATGTAGAACCCCGTTGTGTTGGGATGATGTGGGTGAAAGAAAGATGATTGGACCCGAAATTGTTCAGCAAACTGAGGAGAAGATCAGGGTGATCCGAGATCGACTTAAGACTGCATCGGACCGTCAGAAGTCCTACATTGATTTGAAAGGAAGGGATATTGAGTATGTAGTGGGTGAGAAAGTATCCCTCAAGGTTTCTCCTTGGAAGAGAATTATGAGATTCGGCAGAAAGGGGAAACTGAGTCCTCGTTTCATTGGGCCATATGAGGTTCTGGAAAGAGTGGGTCCTTTGGCATATCGGTTGGCACTACCTCCAGAGTTGGAAAAGATACATAATGTCTTCCATGTGTCTATGTTGAGGAGGTATCGATCAGACCCATCTCATGTACTACCAGTAGAGGAAATTGAAGTAAATCTAGACCTCACATATGAAGAAGAACCCATAGAGATTCTGGCTTATAAGGTGAAGCAGCTACGAAACAAGCAGATACCGTTGGTAAAAGTGCTGTGGAACCATCATTCGGGACAGGAGGCTACTTGGGAATGAGAAGAGGACATGAGGAGACAGCACCCACAGCTGTTCAGAGATTGATACCAGGTAAAATTTCGAGACAAAATTTATTTAAGGGGGGGAGAATTGTAACACCCCTAATTGCATAGCCTGGTATATTTCACTGTTTCGGTGACCGGTGTCGGTCCGGACAATTAAGGGGATTAGAACCACACTCAAGACAACTAGAGAAGCTATAAACACAAATAATTAGTAATGTCCAATTAGTTAAGTATAAACAAGAAAAATAGAACATAAGAAGTTAAACGAGCCGAGAGTCACAGCGATAGGTGACTTTCTCGGGAATGACTGCGAAGTCATTTTAAACTCAAATTTCGAACCGTAAAAAGTGACGTTGCGGTCCTTAGGACCCTTATAAACACAGTGGAAAAGAGAAAATCACGAAAAAGATCTGTTAAGCCAGTCAAATATTAGGTCAGGGAGCCGGAAGAAATATGGAATTAATTGTAAACCGGGATGAACCGACGAGGGGCAATTTGGTCAAATGACCCCGAGAGCTGACTTCTGACCTAACTGTCAAATAAAAACGGAGAAAAGAAAATTTCAGAATTGAGAATTAAATTAAAGAACTAATAGAAAAAAAAAAAGAGAGGAAAATGAAAAAGTAAAAAGGTGATGACATCATGCATGACCTCATGCATGATGCCATAAATAAATAAATTAATTTATTTATTAAATTAGATTTTGTGGTCTTCCATAAGCAAAATAGATAAAAAGAAAGAAAATAAAAAAAATAAATAAAACATAAGTTTTCTTCTTTTTCAAAATGTCACTCTCTCTCCCTCACCCTCTCCCTCACTTAAACCACCATTAAAGCTCATTTTTGAGCTTGAAGAACTAAAATCCAACCATAGAAAATTGTCCTACCATAACTAGACTTTGTTTGGGCAACTAGGAAAGAGGATTCAAGGAAAAGAAAGAAGAAAAATTTGAAGAAAAGGAGGAAGAAAATTCTGCTCAAGGTTAGTAATATAAACTTCAATTTTTTTTTGTTTAATTAGTGTTTCTATGGCATCAAGAGCTTGTAAATAAACTTAAAATGAAATAAAAATATGGGGGGAGGACCAAACTGAAATTTTGTTCTGTTGAAGGGGAGTATGATTTTGTATGGTTTGATGGATTTAAATGTGTTAGTAAACTTGCATGAGAATGGTAGTAAGATGGAAATGCATAAATGTGAATAAATGCAACATTTTAGTGTGATTAGGGTTTGGAGGCCTAGGGTTTTGAGGCAAAATTTGGAAAAATGAGTAAATGGCATGTTTGACCTATTCTGAAGTGAAAAAATGGTCAATAATGACCAAAGGAGATGTGTGGGAATTGTTAGAATGGAAGTCAAATTCGTAGGGTAAAGCAGCATGACTAAGCCAACTTTGAAGGACCAAAACGGAAATTTTACAAGTCCAATTGATATGCCACCAATTGGGGATGAAAATAGACATAAAATGACACAATTTTCATTGAGGAACCATGCCCAAAAACTGACCAAAACCTAGTGAACTAATTGACCAAAGTTGGTTAAGAGCAGTCTGCCACTGCACAAACTAACCAAATGAACAGTATTTGTTCATTTGGTCATAACTCGAGCTAGGAAGGTCAAAATGATCTGAAATTTTACCAGTAATTAGACAAGATATAGATCTAAAACTTTCATGAAGAACACCAACCCAAATTATACCATTAACCTAATCAAATTATTGAGCAAAGTTGAGTTACTGAACCTGCAAAACTGCAGAATTGCCATTTGAACAGTAAAGTTTCAATGGCTGTAACTCTCTCTAGAAAACTCCGATTTAGGTGAATCTTGAACCGATGGAAACCCAAGACATAGTAGAACATTTCGTATGAAGGAAATTAGACCAAATTATGGACTTAACTTAATCAAATTATTGAACGAAGTTGGATCAAAAATCTGCCAGAACCAAAAATTGCAGCATGAACAGTGCACGTAAACAGTAACTGTATTTTGGCTATAACTTGAGCTACAAAACTCCAATTGGAGTGATTTAAAAAGGAGAATAAACTTAAGACAATAAGGAACATTTTCTATGAAGAAAGTTTTGCCAAATTCCAACAATAAAGTGACCAATGGAACAGTGCAACTTAGGACTCCGAAACTGAAATTTACCAAATTTGCCTAAAAGACTTAGGATTTGAGTAAACAACCAAAACCAACAAGTTTAGTGACCAAAATGTGGTATGTGGGTGAAGTTAGAGTTTCCATACCTATTAAGCCTTAGAAAGTCAACTATTTGACTTGAATAGTGCAGTGAATAGTAACCCGAAACACAAAAATTTCGTGAACGTCGAATTTAACACGTTAGAACTAGGTAAATGTGAAGCTAAATTTATTTTGGATTTATGTTAAGTTCTAGTACTGAAACATTGTAAAATTGTGTATTTCAGTTGAAAAGAATACCGGGAAAAAACCCGAGAAACCGAGTCAAGGCCAAGAGGCGACTCGCTTGAGGTTTGTGCACAACGTATACTTTTTATAATCATCTTTTGCATACTATTTTGAATAATGTGAAATATTGAATTATGGCATTCTTATGATGTTTTGATTTAAATTGTTGAAAGTTATTATGTATATTGAAATGACAATGTTTAGCAAATTGTTAAGATAAGTTTTGAAACCACAGTGTCATGACCATATATTTGAACACCTCACTAGCACGACTAGTGGAGGTAATTAGTTTCGAATTTTAATTCCTTCTCTGGAGAAGTGTTGAGGTGTGCCAGTAGAAGAGGATGTGAATGGATATCCATATATTTGAGCTAGCTAGCCTTGTGATGTGATTTCTCTTAGCCTCTGGCTATTGAGATTCTATTTGTTTCGAATGGCATGATCTAATTGTGGGTTTTATGAAATGTGTTTTGATATTTTGAAATGAACTTGGTTTGCATTTAAAATCTCACAATGCGTGATTTGTACTTAATTCTTATGTTCAGCCAATTTTTTGAATAAATGTGATTTAAGTTTTGCATAAAGATTATTTTAGTATGTTGTGCACCACTGAGTCCTAGTACTCAGCGATGGCTTCTATTGCTGTCGCAGATACAGAGACTAGAGGAGCAGCAGACTGAGCTGCTGAGGTGTGAAGAGCTATCAGCTTAAAGTCATCGGGTATAATTTATACCCTAATTGTAAATATTTCTTTTCATGTATGTATTGCATATAAATGTATGGACGTGCAAATGGGTCTTGAGCAGCTTGTACAAAAATTTGTATGAAGTTTATACCCTAAAAATTTGTAATAAAGTTTAGTTTGTATTTCTTTTGATGTAAATTTTTGTAAGAATGTACATAAATTGTGTTGTCTCTAATGAAATATGAGTACAACTATTTTATTTAATTTAAATGAAATGTATTGCTAGTATGCTGAGGATGATTGAATTTTGAACTTGAGAAATTTATTGAAATGATTGTGAAATTGATTGAGTTTGATTGTGAAATCAAAGTAGTGGTTGAGAAAAACTTTTAGAAATGCTTTTTACAGGTATTTGAAGAATTGGTTTCTCAAAATACAGAGGGAACTCTGTCAAAATTTTTATAAAATTTGTGTAAAAATAAAATGAGCCAAAAATATTAACTAGTTTTAATTTTAACTAAATGTTTTAAGTACTTATTAGAAAATGCTCACCACTTGTCAAAAATAAGAAAATTGTTTTAAAATCCCTTGTAGGGTACTTAATGAGTTATCGGTAGGTGAAGTTCGGTAGTTCATTAGGTATTCTACAGGATCATTTTATGCCTTATAGAGGGGTAAAGTGTGACATTTATGAAGTTATTTTATTAATGATTTTGACAGTATGAGCATGATTTTATTGAATAGAAAATTTATTGTGAAATTAATCAAGCGTCTGCCTGTTCCTATTCTGTTGTGTGCTATAATTATCATTCACTGAGCATTTAGCTCAAATCACATTTTCTCTGTCTGTTATCTGTTTCAAATCAGTAGAATTCTGCAGCTGATCCAAATATTCAGTCCATTTTCTAGAGAGGGACAACTTTGATTTGTTCTCATGGTATGCCCGAATTCATGTTTTCTCGGGCTAATAATTAGTTTAGTTTATTGAACAGTTTAAGTTTTTATTGAAATCTGTAGAGACTCCGCAGTTTACTTATGGGATATTTATGATGTTTATTCAGCATTTTGTTTATTTGGATTTTGTCTATTTTTGGGATTAGTAAGTGACAATATATTCATTCAAGATACTCTGCTAAGGCTTGCATGATTTAAGAATACTTAAATTATGCGCCGGTCATGGTTCAGAATTTTGGGTCGTGACAAAGTTCAAATGTAATGGCCCGGCCCACTAGTGATATTGTCCGCTCTGGGCCGAAGCCCTCACGGTTTTAAAACGCGTCACTAGGGGTTACAAACCACCAACTTATAAACCCAGCATCTCTCCCATTAATTGTCGATGTGGGATTTACCTAGGGTGTTACAATCCATCCCCCTTATGAGACTTAGTGTCCTCGCTGAGGTTTGCCCCACCATCGCTCAAGGTTGCACGCGGAGCGGCTCTGATACCACAAATGTAATCGCCTGACCCACTAGTGATATTGTCCGCTCTGGGCCGAAGCCCTCACGGTTTTAAAATGCTTTACTAGGGGTTACGAACCACCAACTTATAAACCCAGCATTTCTCCCGTGTTTTGCCAATGTGGGATTTGCCTAGGGTGTTTCAATATTACAATTAAAATTAATATTTTACTCACAAACTTGAACTAATGTCACTGCGGCGGCTGTGCAGAGAGGAAGGCTGTCCCGGCTCACCTGACAATTTTATTATAATTATTTAATATATTTGACTCAATACAAGTTTAGAAAAGATCAAAAACACTCTAAATTGTGCTGAAAATTTGGCAGAGTATCCCCTATACCTATGACCTATCCAACCTACAAAATGGTTAAAATAACACTTTTAAACTCAATCCATGTCTCATCATCATTATATGGCCCATACTGGGCCCTCCAAACTAAGCAATAATCACAATATCAGATAACTCAATTATAAGACTTAAAAACTAATATTTTTTAAAAATTATCCAAACTAACTTTAAAAATTCTATAAACCTGCCCCGCGGTCCTTAACAATATTATAACGCTATTGCAACAAGAATCGTAATTTTCTTATCATCCACGAATATTTTATAAATTTTATTCTAACCCAATACATGGCAAAAATTGAGTAATGTAGAGTTCGAGTTTACCTATATCAAATCTGACAACTGAAACGCGTCCAGAACGTCTGAAAATGGTAGAGTAGCCTATAATCTTGACTCGGTTCTAAAATGGTTACAGCAGCTTATCTGCTCAGCCCTAAATTACAGATCCGGGCGACCATCGAATTTCTATGAAATGAAAGTATACACGTAAAGTCCACAATACCTGAGTTAGAATAAAAAAAATATATAAAATAATTATTTAAAAATTAAAAATGTTACATTTTATGTGACATTTCTATGAATGTAAGTTAATAATTTTTTTAACGGATAAAAAATTTAAGATTTAATTGGTAAATTTTTATTATAAAATAAAATATAAGTTTTTTTAATTGTTTTCTCTTTTCTTTATTATATTATTGGTCAAAATAAAAATTAAATTTTCTGATAAACAATAAAATGAACGGAATATATGGATTGAGGACCGAATTATGAAATTGAATATTTCAATTTAATTCGATTTTTTTTATTGGAATCCATTCATTTTAGTTTTTATATAAAAATTACTAATTTTCAATTTTTTTAATTCATTATTCGACCATTTTCAAACAGCACTGAAAGCGACAACGTTTCGTTACCTCAATCCACTGTATGCACCTCTTCCGCTTTTCCTCCTATATAACCTGTCGCCTGCAATCAGAAAAACTAGTGAAGAAAATCAGTCATAAACGACATACGAACATGAGGACTAGGAATGGAGACGCTACCAAATCGGTGACCCCTAAAAAGACGACGACGGAGAGGAAATCCGCCACCAAAACCACACCTGATCCTGTGACGGAATCAACCACTCCAAAAACCGCCGAGACGAAGCGCGGTGCTGCAGCTAAAGCGAAGCAGGCAAAGAACAACGAAGCCTCACCCTTGCCGATCATCAGTTCCGATTCAAAACCTGAACAGTCTACAGGTATGATTGAATTGTATAGCTTTAGGGCATTTCTATGTTTAGAGAAATGCTATTATGGTTAATTGAGCAGTTGTTTTGAATCTCCAATTTAAGCATGAAAAAAATTATATAATTTCAGCATTAGGTCGGAAATAGACCCTAATTTATATTGCTTGAGGGCTATTATACTAATTATTGATGATTGATATCCTTTTCATTGAGGTTACTGTGTTTCATGCAATATATATATTTTTTATTTTTTTTATTTTATCTATTATTGTTTTTGTGTGTGTGTGTTTTTGTAGTAGTTGAAGAAACAAAAGCATCTAATGATGCAACTTTGGTGACACCTGAAGCAAAAGTTACCCCACGCAAGAAAACAGTAGTGAAGAAGGTAGTCAAGGTTGTTAGGAAAACGTCTGGGAAGACTAAAACTCCTGCAGCAAAAGTTGCTTCTTGCCAGTCATCAAAGACAGATGAATCTGTAAAGGATCAAGATGAAGAAAGAACAAAGGAGGAAATGGTGGATGCGAAGGATTTTGTCTCCATGAATAATGGGGAATGTGCTACTGAAAATGTTGGAGAATCCCCAAAGAAGGAAGAAACTACTAATGAAGTGGGAGAACCTTTTGAGAGTGTTGCAGAATCCATAGCGAAGGGAAAAGCTGCAATGGAACTGGAAGAGTCTGTAATTGAATCTGCAGAGGAGAATCAATCAATAACAGAAATTGTTGGAGAGCCCAAAAAGGAGCAAACTGCAATGGTTGTGGACTTGCCTTCTCATGAAATTGCCGAGGTCTCTAAAAATGAAGAACCCAGTGGTACAGACAAATCAGAGGAAGTGAAGGAGGTTAAGACAAAAACATTTGATGATAAGGAAGAGAACAAAATTGAGGCTGTTGACACAGAAGAAGATAGCAAAGGTGAGTTGCAGGTAGAAGATACTCAACCTGTGCAGGATGAGTACGGTGTTGATGAGGGATATGAGGAGTATGGTGATCGAGTGGACTTTGAAGATCATGTTGAGGATGACTTTGTAGAAGATGATCCAGAGGAGCCTGTTGAAGAAGCTGAGGCACTAGAAGAGGAACGCAAAGAATTAACAGCTATTGCTAAGGAACGCAAGATAAAGAAAGAGTATGAAATATTTGTTGGTGGCCTAGATAGAGAAGCCACAGAAGATGATGTGAGAAAGGTTTTTGAGAAGATTGGTGAGGTAGTTGAAGTTCGTTTGCATAGGAATCTTTCGATGAGTAAGAGTAAGGGATATGCATTTGTGAAATTTGCAAACAAGGAGCATGCAAAACGTGCTTTGTCCGAAATGAAAAACCCAGTGGTATCAATCTACTTATAGTTTTGTTTACAAGTAATTTTAGGTTTTGTTCTAACTCTTTATGTCTGTAGATTTGTGGAAAGCGGTGTGGGACAGCACCAAGCGAGGACAATGATACTTTGTTTTTGGGCAACATATGCAACACATGGACAAAGGAAGCTGTAAGTATCTCATAGATGTGGTGCATGACTGCATGGTTATCTCCTGCATTTGTTCATCGATGCCCGATAAAATGTTGATTTGCAGATTAGACAAAAGTTGAAAGATTATGGCGTTGAAGGTGTTGAGAACATCACTCTTGTCCCAGATGTTCAACATGAAGGGAGGAGCCGTGGTTTTGCATTTCTCGAGTTCTCTTGCCATGCTGATGCCATGCATGCATACAAGAGGCTTCAGAAGCCAGATGTTATATTTGGTCATTCGGAGAGAACTGCCAAAGTAGCATTTGCTGAACCTATACGTGAGCCTGATCCAGAAATTATGGCTCATGTGAAGACGGTATTTCTTGATGGGCTTCCTCCTTACTGGGATGAAGACCGTGTTAGAGAGCATTTGCAAGGCTACGGGGAGATAGTGCGAATTGTCCTGGCGCGAAATATGTCAACTGCCAAGAGGAAGGATTTTGGGTTTGTTGATTTCTCTTCCCATGAAGCTGCTGTTGCATGTATTGAGAGAATAAACAACAAAGAATTGGGTGATGGGAACTCAAAGGTTTGCTCTGTGGTTTGATCTTTCAGTTACTTTGGTTTCAAGTGCTTTTCAGGATTTTCCTTTTCCTTTTCCTTTTTTTCTTTCTCCTATGTTCATTTTTCCTTTATAGCATAAGTTATTTTACCTGGAAAATCTCTTATATTTTTTTGGTCTCATTTTCTTTTAAATTCTGGACATCTTGAAAAAGATAGGAGTTCAGAGGTGGTAAAGGGTTCTTTTTCATTTGTCACTCTTGCTAATTTCTTTTTCGTTTCTTTCTGTTGCCTAATGCTGGTAGACTTCAATAAAGCATGCTTGGCAACTGTGCGCATTGTGTTGTAATGTCAATTGAGTGTATCCTTCATATTTTTAGTGTAGACACCTATAATATCAAGCACAATTTGTCAGAAATAAAAGTAATTATATTCCAATATGGATTTGTATGGGTTTATGATAAATATTTCAACTAGCATCAAGTGGATGCTGTGTGAACTGAGCTCATTGTGTTGTCATGTACTGGCAGACGAGAGTCAAAGCAAGGCTGTCAAATCCTATGCCTAAAACTCAGGCTGTGAAGGGTGGAATGTGTGGTGGTTTTCTGATTGATCGTGCTGGCGTTGGAAACTCTTCAAGATTTGGTATTCTTTATTTTTGATGATGGGAATCTTTATTATCATTTGCAAGTTACTTCCATTTAATTTTGTTATCCATTGTTCAACAGGAAGGAATTTTGGGCGGGGTGGACACCACTTCAACTGGGCAAATTTCCAGCGTGATAGGGGTTTCTATCAACGAGGACATGGTCATTCTACTAGAATGGGTCCCAATGAATATGATTTCAATAACCGAAATGCCATGTTCAATGGGAGGCAATTCTTTGGACGAGGTTTTCTCGATCTCTCTCTCCCTGCACATAATGTATGTGCTACGCACACATCTGCACAAATGAACTTTAGGTTGTATTAGCAATCTAATGTATGCTATTATACAAAATTAGGAGGAAGAAGAGGTCCTCTAAGAGGTGGTTATCACCCTGCTGGAAGAGGTGTTACTGCTGCTGGCCCATCAAGGTATAATTTCAATAGACCTTGGTTTGATGCCTCTGATAGAAGGCATGGGAACCATGCTTCCTCTAGGAGGCAACCATTTTCTGCAGAAGAAGCCTTTGATAGACCTTACGTTGGAAGGCACTGTGATGACCCTTATTTCTACGATGATGGTGCACATGGGATGAAGCGGCCTTTTTTCATGACTGTAAGTTATTTTATCTTCTTTGCCTTTTCTTTTGGTTGCTTAAATTTGACAGTGAGTTGGGTTGTCTCTGTCTTCTTCCTGTTTTTGACTTCCAGTTGATGTTGTTTGTATAGATTTTGTTCCTGTTGTCTTTGGGGCCTCCCTTAATATTTCTGGGAGGTAAAATTTTTTTTTTTCTTGCTGTTAGGACCATGATCCTGATTATGCACAACCTAGTAGGCTCCGTCCCCGATTAGATTACAATGATCCAGCTGTTTCATTGCATGGAACACATTATTATGGTAGGGATAATTCATGCTTACTGTTGCTTTCCTTTGGCATGGTTTATCGTATATGGTGTATTGTTTGTGATATTTATAATCATTTTTGTTTTATCTTTTAGATACTTATGATGCAGGCAATGATCCTTACCCACATGGTTCCTATGGTCCTGAAGTAAGTAATCATTCCCTTTCTTTTCTCATTTCGGGTCCAACTGTTGACAGTTTTATAATATGTTATTATTTGCTCATGTTGCAGTATGGTGCATATCCACCTTATTACAGGAATGATCGTCCATACGGAGGTGGTTACTACTATTAGGTGCTTTAACATTTGGTAATACCAATTTTCTTGCACTCTTAAGGCTTGTTTGGTATCCATTCTGTTTTTAGTTTTTGTTGTTCAATTGCCAAAAAAACCTTAAGAGCTTGTTTGGGATTGAGGTTGAGATTCCTTTTTCTGGAAAAGCACCCTTTTAGATGCTATTGAAAAAATAAGTTTGAAATAACTGTTTTGCTATTTTGAAGTTGTTATGACTAAAATGTGTCAAATTTAAGTTAAAATAAAAATGTGATGTTCTTTAATAAGTATTTTTGACATATTTTTTTCAACAACATTTCAAAAATCAATGCCAAAGAAACCCTAAACCAAAAACAGAAAACAGAACTGATGCCAAACGACTCGTAGATTTTCTATTCTGAAAGTAAACACTTAAATACTGTTGTTTTAAAGATTTTAACTTTAATTGTGTATAGGTTGACTTGGAAAGCAGGATGCGCTTCGTTGGTCACAGAAAATGGCTTGCTGTTGAAGAAAAATCAGTTGAAGTCACCTTTTCTTTATCTTCTCAATGATTTCTTTGTTTTTCCTTGTGAATTTCCCAGTCATTGCTCTCTATCGCTCTCTCTCTCTCTCTCTCTCTCTTTCTCTCTCTCTCTCAATTATATGGTGCAATGTTTTGAGTTTTTAAATGTCTAGTTTAGGTTATGTCTTCAGAGGACATAGACTAAGTCGAACAGTCTGTATTTTGGAGGTTGGAGTAGGCATTTGCCCTGTGATCTAGGTTTGAACTTTGAACTGCTTGAGGACTTTCAGAATAAATTTTGCTAAATTGTAGCTACCAGTTTCCATTCATCTTCATGATCTACATCACAGATAATCTATTTTTGAGTCCTTATTCTTGAAGCTGAAGTAAAACAGATTGGTGACTTTGTTTTATGGAAGAAAAAATCTTAAATCAGTGGTTTCACAGTGAAAAGAGGTGCAGAAGTTAAAATATTAAACATGCTGATGGAGGCATTGTGGAGACTACCTTGAAGATTTTTGTGACAAAATGAAAAAGGTTTAGAGCTTGTATGGCTAACATGTATGAATTATAAAAGCTGAGACCTACCATCTGATCTGAGTTTGTAATGAATTGGTATGGAATTGTGCTTAATGTTTATTAATGGTTACTTGAGTTACGAGGGGGCCATTTGATGTTGATGTCATCTCTGTTGATATCTGATTAAAGTATTGCTTGGAATCTTTTGTCGCATACAGTATATTTTGGTTCTTCATTAACCATTTTGCACCTATAATCAAAGCTTTTTAAGGTGCATAGGCCCCTAGTAAAATTAAGATTTTAAAAACATTTTTCAAATTCTTGTATCTGAGGAGCATAAATAATTGATAGGGTTCATTATGTCACTTGGTGTTTTAGCAAATCAAGTTTTATGTGTTTTGGGAGAGATTCTTATGATACATTCTAAACAGAATCTTTTGATTAGGGGACATCTTGTGAGACAGACTTGACTCGTTTGAGGAATTGTTTTTAGGGGTAAATTGCATCTTATTCTGATTGTTATATAGGGAAATGACATTGGTGTGCCAGCAAAGTAACTCAATTTGATGGTAAAATGTTTAGGCCATCTAAACTTATATGGTTTAAGTGCTTGTCAAAGCTTTCAAGCATTTTGGTGGTGGTATGGACCTGTAATTTTGCTTAATGGTTTGATACTTGAGAAGGGTTCCTTAAATTCATGATTGGCGAGAAGTTATTATTTTCTAATTAATCAAACTTTGGCGGTTTTGCCTATGTGATGTGGAGGAAAACTAGATAGTTATTTTCCTGGTTCGGCAACCAGAAAATCAAACTCTTTGGTTGATCTTTTTGATCTCTCTTTCAAGCATTTTGGTTGTGGTATGGACCTGTTATTTTGCTTATTGGTATGATACTGCAGAAGGGATCCTTTAATTCATGATTACCAAGAAGTAAGGATTCTAACTAATCAAACTTCGGCCAATGAAATGTGGAGGAATAACCAGAAAATTAACCTGTTTGGTTGATTTTTTTGATCTCTTTGTTTTATGTTTCAATATTCTACTATCCACTCTACAACCTAATTAGGAGTTAGGGGTAGCTAGCTATCAGTTGATCTTCATGTTTCTTATAAGACTCGACTATATAATTCACAGCCAAGGTGATCAACAGGAATTGCTGCATTGAGGTATCTTGGGTTCAAACAAAGATCAAGCTTTTCATTTATTTTCTTGGGCATTATGATACTCGTCTGATTGGTTGGTTTGGTTTTTCATTCTGAATTTTTTGATTTTTCAGGTTTTCAATTTGGTTTACTCATGAAAAAGGGATTATGTTTGTGGTTGTGTGTGAATTTGCATATTCGTAAGCACACGTACATAATTTCACTGCCTGACTAGTTTTGTTAAAAGTTGATGGTTCTTGTTTTCTTTTGTGAACCTTAGGTTGTAGGTTCAGGACACATTGCTTGGTATTAATAGATTTTTTGGAGCCCTTTTGTATCTGTGTGCGAGCTTGTGTGCGTGGACTGACACATATTATATATTAATACAGGACTAGCACTGGTGTTAGTAGATTGGTTAGTTCTTTCTTTTCTGCACATTTGGTTTTTGATTCCAGGCACAGTGCTTGATATTAGTAGATTGCTTGACGCAATGTTGCTTGGCTTGGAGCAAAGATTAAGCTCTTTATTTCTTGGGCATATGACACTCTAATGACTATTTCACGGAGCAAGCATCAGTTTATGCGAATGACTTATAGTATCAACTTACTTCTCTTCTATATCATTAGAAATTGGGGAAATAATTCTGATAGCAAGGAAGAGTTAGGCTTGTTTAACAGAGTGATAGAGTATACTATCCTTCAATATTCTGTTTCTACTCCAAGTTTAATCCTGAAGCGGTCTTTTTTAGGTGGCGGCCAGTTTTTGTTTAGGAAACAGCTTAGATTATGGATTTCAAAGAAAGAGTGAACAGAAATTGAAAATCAAACTGAAAAAACCGGTTACAATTTTTTGGTTATTTAATCAATTTCATTTTTTGGTCTAAGCATTACTAAAATTTTATTGTTAAATGACTTTATTGATCATGCTTGTGTTGGTGCATGAATTTATACACACTTATATATACTTTATGAAGATTGGTTAGTCTTCCTTTTTGAATCTTAGGTTGTGGGTTCAAGACAGACTGCCTTATTATTTTTAATCTAATTTAAAACTATCAAGATCTGTCTGAATGCTAGCCTTTACTCGTTCTCTCTCTCTCTCTCTCTCATTGTCCACCCCTGACCTGCTACTCTGTCTTGTCTTGCTAGACATAAACCTGCTCAATCTGAAAATTGTTTAAATCTTGAATTCATTCTCTTTCTTAAAACTCCTGCTCAATTCTTTCTCCTAGGCTTTCAATCTTTGTCACTTAACATCTCTTTTTATTTCTCAAACTGTGTTTTTCCACTCGATCTCACTCTTTACACTGTTTAACCCATCCTGCATTCTGTCTAACCTCATTAGCTTAAGTTCACTTGCTTACATTCCTGATTTCAGTGTTCCTTTGATTTATTATTTGTCTTTCATTATGGTTGTGATGAAAAAGATGGTTGCATTATTGTGTTGTCCATAAAACAGGAACATTTTTAAATATTTTGCCTACTGGGTTCACTACCCTTCATTGATTTTGTTACTCCCATTGGAGGATGCAATGCAGAAAATGAGGGGTCAATTGACCCCACTTTTTCTTTAAAATTCTTTTGTATATATGTGTACTTCTATGAATTGAGCCCAAAGCGTCTGGGGAGAATTCTTGATCTGTCTTATGAAAGAACACACTTATAAGCTTGACACCATATCCAACCCAAAACCTTAAGATAATGGGTTTATAGCTTCTTCCCACTTATATGTCTTTCACTCATCCCATCTTTTTCCAATGTGAGAATTTCACGCTTGTATATTTCTAGCAACCCCCCCTCAAGTTTAAATCTCTTTTACATTGGATTTTTTGGGCTTGCTCCCCCTCAAATGGAAGTCTTCTTAACTTAAGTATTACGGTGTTACCAAGAGTCCTAATTATTCCACCAAACTCATTCGAGCATGCGCCTCTAAGAGTTATGCTAGAGCCATCACGCGTTCTGCCATCACATGTACCGAGAGTCTCATCTCCATCGATCTGCTCTTCTCTAGAAGAGTGCCTTCCTGCTCCACTGGGTCTATCAGGAGTCTCTTGACTCTTCCCATCCACGTGTCAGAGCACTACGAGAATCATCGACCACCGTTTTCATACTCATTCTTGCCGAACCATCGGCTTTGATACCATGTTAAATTTGGAGAGAGTGTTGATTAAATTACAATTTAATTTATTTTAATTTGGATTTATATAAGTAATTAAATTACTTTACACATTAAAATAATTAGCTAAGTTAATGTTGAAATCTAACAATTTATATTTAACACTTTTATGTTTATATTTTTCCGATGTGAGATTTATAATTTCAACAAATTTAATCATTAAACCCTCTTTTTGATAAAATTTAAAATTAATTGAAATAAAAAAGTATGTTGTGTATTGAAAAATTTATTTACTTTTAAAATTATACTATAATTTTTCAATAATAAACTTCATTATTATAAAATGGTATCACAATAATGATTTTTTGTTATTTATACAAAGAAATATATATTTAATAATATTAATAGTAATGTAATTTTTTACTGTTTTAAGGGTATTAGATTTCGTAGGGTCCAATTATTTTATATTTTTAATTTTTTATATATTGACCCCAGGAAAAATTTTTTCTAGATCCCACCTCTGCAGTTACTAACATCGTCAGCACTGCTATCATTATTTTCTCTCCCCACTCAGCTGCCATAATATCTTTGATGTTGCTACTGTTGCTATAGCACCATAATCACCACTCTTTGATGATGCTGCCATCTTCATTATCACTGCATTGACAAGCTACTACTACAATTATCACTGTTCTGCTATTCCATAACCAGCATTGCCCCACCACCGCCATCCTTGTTACTATTGTGACTACAATTATTACCATCACCCGCGATCATTTGAATTAAAAAGTCACTATGGTTTTTATTCACAGTTTCTTGGGTTTGAAGCAATCCTACTAGTTTTGCGTAAGCTGAAATTCAGAAGTGTAAACAATTCTTTTATTTTCTAGTTAATTGCCCTGGTCCCAAAAGGTGTCTTTGACTTGGTTACCCAAATTTGGGGTGGTATGTACTTTTTTTTTATTTAAATTAGTTGCAGCAATTTTTATGTTTCTTTGTATGTCTTAGCTGGTTGTTTTATTGTCTTCGGGCTTTGTTACTGTTAAAGATGGTGGGTGATCTGTGTTATGACAGATTAGTGGTATTGGCATTTGTAATTGATTTTTATGTAATTTTGATTTGTTAGTCGATTAGTTTTTCTGGTTTGATGGCTTTGCTGTAATTAAATGTGTTTAATTCAGTTCTATGGCTTGGTATGGAGAAATATTATGGATTACATGGTTTGGTAATTCCATTAAGCTTTATCACAGTATACTAAACATGAACAAAGTATTTTCTAGGTTAGCCCTTCAAGAAATATCTTGATGTTAATTCTGGAACCGTTGTGATCTAGATAATGCCTTGAAGATTGTTTTAGTACTGGTTAGAGACATGCTGGTTCGCCGGAGGCAAGGTGTTCTTAGAGAACGTTCATGATATATTTAAGTAAGCTGAACTTTCAGTCTTACAGCATATATGTATGTCCAATCACAAGAGTTTTTTTTTTTAATTTTTTAGGAGTTTCTTTTTTTCATTTTTTTAGAACTGGAGAATTTGAAAGAATGGGAATTTAAATCTGAATCTATCAGATAAGTGATATGTTTTTAGCCGCATCACTATGTGAAACTAGGCTAGGCCACAAAGATTGTGTTTTCTTGAAAATGATGAATTTGTAATTTAATCTAAGCCAATCTGCTGAGCAGGTGGGTGGAATTATACTGGAAACAAATCATATTGCATGTATATCCGCTGTTTTAATCTGTATTGAAATTATTGGAAAGAGAGCAAACTTAAATTCGATTCATTAGCCTCTCAACTTAATATGTTCACCAAGTATTATTCAGCATATGATTGACTTGGTTTTTATATAATAATTCTCTTCTACATTGCAAAAATGAAATTGCTGGATTGAAGCTCTAAACATGGTGCTTTGATCCGTCCCTTTTTATCCGTTTGAAGGCGTCGAAGATAAATGTACCCCTGCAGGCGCAAATGTCGCCGATTATTTGCCGAGATGACTTTTATTTTAGTTTCTTTTGTCTGTAGATGAATTTTAATTATTAAATTTTATTGTTTATTTATGTTTTATTTCCTTTTTCTTTTACCTTTCCCTGGTTGATTAAATAATAAAAATTATAATATTTTAAAAAATCAAAACCAATTCTTTATTGTAGTTAGGTATGTATCAGGGATATTCTTGGCCAACTAAAGACGTATAGGTATTTCGACTCCTGGTTTAGCTCAATTCAAAAATTTTTATGCGTGTATGCATTTGTGAACAACCAATAAATTAATGATTACTCAATAAATTGATAATTAAAAGAGATAAATTATTGTATAATTCCTAAGCTTTGATAATATTCACGAGTTTACTATATTTTAAAAAATAGATTAAAAAGTTTACCTCTCTTTTCAGTGTTCCTCCGCTTCCCTTGCCTCTCTGTTAACTCTACCCACTGTAACATCAACACTAGCTCCTTCTCCATTGTCTCCTGCACTTATACCATCAACCTAAACTCCAACTCCTTCACCACTTTCACCTCAATCTCAAGCTCTAACTACCCATATCTCCTTTACCCTTGCAGCATCAATCACTTTCAAATTCTTGCTTCCATGTCTCAATCACTCGTAGCTGTATGTCATCATACGGTATTTGGCAGTGCGACTTGAATTGAGGACCAGGTTGTTAAATATGGTTTTGAAGGGCATTGTTAGGTCTTTGGTCTTCCGTGACCTCCATTTGTGATATTGCGATAAGGTGCGTTGAATGTTGATGGACGGGACTTCACAAGTAGGAGTCTTTATAGAAAGCCTGTTTGTATGTGGTGTTTAAGGGCGGAGAGGGTGGCTGTTTCGGGATCGAGGTGGAGGGATGGGCTTTCGAATTGTTCATAATCTCCTTTGTCAATTTGTTTTTCTTTGATTTTGTAATTGAAATTTACAGATGGGAAATTTTTTGTTTTTGTAATTTGTTGATTTGTTATGGTTGAAATTCTATAAATGAAATTATGCAGATGGAGATTTATCTTCATTGCATATTTTGTAATTTGATGATGTTTTTTGTTGGAATTTCGTGATTTATTGGAATTCTTTTGTAGATGCAGAGGGACTGGAGTTGGAGAGAGAGATATGAATGGAAAGAGAGACGGAGGGGAGGGAGATGGAAGAGAGAGAATGAAAGGAACATTTGATAAATAATGGTAATATTTAAAAACTAAATAGTCGTTTATTTTAATATTATGAGAATTAGGGTAGTCATTGGAAAATATTTTCTCTCATTATACTATATTATTAAATTAATTAAGAATAAATTTAGGGATTAAATTATTGATGATATCAAAAATGAAAATTTTTAATCTATTTTTTAAAATAAGGTGATCAAGTCGTAAATATTAGAAAAAATATATAGATTTTACAGTAATTTATCCTTAAAAAATAATTTAATTTTTAAAATCTTCTATTAATGTTAAACTTTACTTTATTTTGAGAATAATTAGTGTTATAATTTATCCTTAAAAATAATTTAATTTTTTAAAATCTTCTACCAATGTTAAACTTTACTTTCTTTTGAGAATGATTAGTGTTATAATTTAACTAATGAACACTTTTTAGTGTTATTTGAACAATAAAATATTTATGGACAAAATCCTTCAAACTATAATTTTAGATCATTTAGTATGGCGTAATTAAAATTATAATGTAATTAATTATATTATATATTTGATTATATTGTTTGATAACAAAAAAATTTTGACGAAATAAAATAACAATTATATAATATAATTAATTATACTTAAAGTAACGTAATGATCATTATATAAAAAAATTAATATAATCATAATTACTTATTTTAATTTTTTTATTTATTGTCAATGTTATCACTATTAGCTTTATTCGACAACTACTCCTATTATCACTAGGGTTGGCCATGGTCTGATTTCGAATTGGAACCGAATCGAAACTAGTTCGGTCAAAATCGAACCAAAATAAGTCAAAATCAAAATTGGCTTCGAATCGGATCGAAACCGTCCTTCTACGATTTGGTTTAGGTTCATATTTTTTAGAAATCGTGAACCGACGGTTCTGAATCGGATTGAACTGACGGTTTCAAACCTAATCAAATCGGTGATTTAAATACAAAAGAATTCAATAAATACTTCACTCCACTCATAATTTATATATATATATATATATATATATATATATATATATATATATATATATATATCAATTATTCTCTACATTCTCTTTAATTCTTAATATTCTTTCAATTTCTCTCAAATTTTTTAAATAATTATTTTCTACACTCCTTTTAGTTTTTATTACTCTTATAATTCTCCTATTTTATTATTTTATATGCTCATTAAAATTTTTAATACTATCTCAATTACTCTCTGTTATTATTTTATATTTTCAATAAAATTTTTAATACCCTTTATTTTAATTTTTTTTCTTTTATTCTTTTTTAATTATCAATTATCATATAATTTTTTAAAAAAGGCAAGTATTACTCAACTCAACTAAGTTTTTATTCCAAAAATTTATTGGAATCGGTTATATGAATTATCTTTCTTCATTCTAAATAATTTTGGGTTAAATCATTGGAAATGTGTAATGCTTCTATGTCGTATTGTACTATTCTCCTTCAAGTCAATTTAGGTCTACCTTTTATTTTCTTTCTATCCTCTAACCCATTGTGCTTTACTTGTCTAACTAGAATTTTCTTATATTTACGCTTCACATGACCAAACCACCTCAATCTCCTTTCTCTCAATTTATAATTGAAAATTTTGATTCCTCTAAATTCTAAAGGGATACATAGGCAAAATTAAGTTTATACATATTTTTTTAATTTTTTTTTAAATTAATTTCATCTCTAGTTTTTTAATAAGTTCAAGTATTTACTTATTAAATTTTTCTTAAAAATAAATTATTTTTATTCTTTTTATTTTATTTTATTTTGATTGAAAGATTTCTAAGAAAAATTAAAATATTTTTACAAATATAACTCAAATTTTAAATCAATAAAACTTTTCTCTAATTTTTTCCTTTAAGTTATTCTGAAACCACCCTTAAACCGCTTCCAAACTGTTTTGAACCATCATTTTTCGAATCGTCCTTTAAATCATTTTAAATCGAAGCTCGAGCCAGAACCGACGGTTCAGGAATCGTCTTCCAAACCGTCCCATAACGGTTTGGTTCAAGTTCATAATTTCATTAAACTTAAATCGACGATTCAGGAACCGTAACTAGCGAATCCTGAACCGTGACCACCCCTAATTATCACCATTACTCTTTTTCTATCAGCACCACTATAACCATCACACCACTACCACAACCACAATACTGTTATCATTATTGTTATTACCATCATTGGATTACCATTATTATCACTTAGCTACTGTCACTTCTACTATCATCTAGTCACTACCACTACTACTACTTCACCTTGCTGCTGTCGCTGTCGCTACCGCTACCACTACCACCATTTAATTACTATTGTTGTCAATAAAAATTATTATTATACCACATTACTTATATTTTTATTTTAAAAAATGTGATGACAATTACATTATATTATAATTTTAATTATATTATATTATACACTATTAAACACAATCTTAAATGGCTTTAATGTATTGTAAAATTAAATAATTATTCTGTTATTGTGATAAAAAAAAATTCTTTTTTCCATGCCTACGTCTACCACAGAATTTCAAAACTCAAAATATGAACAAAATTGAGACAAAACAAACAAAACAACAACTATTTTTCTCAAAAAGCTTCATATTATACCCAAATGGCAACCATTTTATCCTATTTTAGCATCATAGATTGTACACTTTCTGATCTTCAATTTCTACATACTCCTACTCTAAAAATCCTAAAAACCCCAGAAAAATTTATCCACGAATCCAACCGAAAAACACATCCTTCATGAAGAAAACCAGAAAAAAAACCTAGGCACTATCCTATCCACAGCGACGCACTATGAAAAAATGCATGATGAACAACGATTTGAGCTCAACGTGTACGTCATAGATCTCTCCTTGTACACGTTGGCAATCTGGAACTCATCAAATCAACCAATCACAAAACACTCTCTAACAGAACATTCCCTCGCTATAAATAAAGCAACTGGTCTTTCCTTTTCGAGTGGTTTTCCATTAAGCAATTCTGTGTGCTTTCATTTTCTTCTTTTGTTCTGTCTCTGTGAGTTGAAATGACTGCCGACAAAGAACCTGAGGTTGCGGCTGTCGTTGAGCAGCCGCCTTTGACGGAGGAGGAGGCCAAGCCGACGGAGAAGCCAGTGAAGGAGAAGAAGCCTAAACAGCCCAAAACTGCTTCTCATCCTCCATATTTTCAGGTATGTTATATGTTCTGGTTAATATATTTCTACGTACTTGTAGAGAATCTTGGTTTATGTTTTAATCTTTTTAATTTGTGGATTCCCCAGATGATCAAAGAGGCTCTGTTGGCCTTAAACGAGAAGAGTGGATCGAGTCCGTACGCCATAGGTAAGTACATGGAAGAGAAGCACAAGGCAGTCCTTCCTGCAAATTTCAAGAAAATTCTAGCTTTACAATTGAAGAACTCTGCTGCCAGAGGAAATCTGATCAAGATCAAAGCCTCTTATAAGCTATCAGAGGCAGGCAAGAAAGAGAACAGCACAGCAAAGGTCCCAAAGGAAAAGGCTAACAGAGCAAAGAAACCTAAAGAAGCCAAAACAATAGCTGGTCCCACCACTAGAAAGACAAGATCTGCGAACAAAACTGAAGCTGCGAAGAAGCCAGCAGCGAAGAGAGTGGGAGCAAAGAAGGCAAAAAAATCAACCACTGCAAAACCCAAACAGCCCAAGTCAATCAAATCCCCTGCTGCCAAGAGAATCAAGAAAACTGCAATAGCTGCTTCTGCTTCTTAGATGTAAACAAAATTAGGGAGTGACGATGATAATAATTAGTGTTAGGGTTGTGTCGTCTTCCGTAAATAAGGGATATGTACGTGTGTGTTTATAATCTGTGCAAAAAAATTAGGGTGCTTTGTGTGAAAGCTGAGTCTGTTGTGCCACGTGGAGCCTCCTCGTTGTGTTTGCG
This sequence comes from Hevea brasiliensis, assembly GCF_030052815.1. Taxonomy (NCBI): domain Eukaryota; kingdom Viridiplantae; phylum Streptophyta; class Magnoliopsida; order Malpighiales; family Euphorbiaceae; genus Hevea; species Hevea brasiliensis. Next base: position 58,665,624 of record NC_079508.1, read on the forward strand.
CACGCAGTTCGCAATCTGTGATTATGATCATGATATCAGGATTTTTGCATCTATGGCAAGAATTTCTCCTGTTTTGCCTGTTATCGTCAGGAATTTTTTGCATCTATGGTTCTTAAAATTTCTCTTGTTTGGTACCGACTTGGACAGGGCCGTTTCAGGCCTTTGAACTGGATCGAGTCCAGTTTATCATCTTTCTAAACTCAAAAGCGACAGATGAAAATGTACTTCTTAGAAGTTTGCTATGCGGATGATTAGGAGTCTGCTTTGGATTTGGTTTATAATGATTTAGAATCTTTTAGTGGCCTTGACTCTTCAATTGATCTTACTTTTCCCATTCTTGACCTGACATCTAGAGAAAAATGCCCGATTACACTATGTGTATTTGTGTGTATATTTTTTCATTTTATATAGGTGAAATGTTTCGCACAGTTATAATATTTTCAAAAGAAAGCTTGTGGAATAAATAAAAGCAAAATGAGAAAGAAACAGGTGCTATAACCACTTTGGATTCGTCTCATCAAATGACTATTATTATTGAGGATTATGTGGGCACCTCTTTTGCGGCTACAGTTTTGCTCAATTTGAATATAACAGGTGGAGTTAGACATGTTAGATCAACCACTTAATCCGACTGAACTTGTAGATGTTTCGTATTTTCCTTTCCTTCTCAATGTGCATAGCCCCTGATACATTAGCAGGACGTGATATGACTAGTATGGATGGTATCCTCTCTCACATAGATGAAGATTTGACCTTATCTAGTTCACCACATGATGCCACATAATCACTACGTTCTATCCTATTTTTCTCATAAAAAATGGAAGATTTGCTCTCTCTCTCTCTCTCTCTCTCTATAAATATATATATATATATTTATTTATTTATTTATATATGTACACACATACACCACATCCAATTTCTTTATGTTTTGTGCCATATAACCCACCCTTTATCGAATTTCAGTGACTGCACTAGCTGTTGTAACGCCATAAATTTTTAAATAATTATTTTATGTGTAAATTATGATATTTTAATATATTAAATACTATAATATTTAATTTGAATTTTTTAGGTTTTCAAAATCAGGTTTTATTTTTTTTAGACAATTAATTTTAATGATTTTTAAAAATTAATTTAAAAACCACGTGACAAGTTTAAAAATATATTTAGACTCTATAAATTCTTTCGAGTTTTCTGTAATTTTTTCAGAATTTTCAAGCTTTATTTTTGGTCCAAAGGCAAAGCAAAAATAAAATTTTGAGTATCTTAAATCAAACCGATCTAATCAAACTGAACCGAATCGAACCGACCTTCCTTTTTTTCCCCTCCCTCTTCTCCTGTGCACATCACCCTCCCTCTATTCTTTTTTTTTTTTTGTTTCTCTCTCTCCTCCCTTCCCCACTGCCGGCCGACCCTTCCCCGACCTCCCCCACATGTTAGTGCACCTCCAGCCACCCTCCCTTGCCGGTGTTGCCCCTCCAGCCGACCAAAAAATGGGCCCAAAACCTCCTCCTTTCACGCTCGACGTTTCAACTTCTTAGGCCGATTCCAGCCGATCAGGCCATCAATTGGACTGTGTCCAGTTTCTTTTGTATTTTACTCTTCGAGAGCTTTCCATAGATACTTATTTTGCCAATTTTCATTGGGCTATTTGTTTAAATCAAGCCTGAAAAGTTTTAGTTTATTTTGATTTTTGTGCTAGATTTCTCTCAAACTGCGAACCCCACTGAGATTTCAAGACCACCAACATGCTCTACTCGTTGAGAGCTTTGCAACGACACCAATTTGAAATTTTTTTGACACCGAAATTTTGGTGAGTCCTACAAGCTTAGCAGTGATTTTTCGAGCCTTTAATGAGTTTGTTTAATCAAATATAAATTATATTCTAACTCTTGGTGTTGTGGGTTTCACATAGGTGTTATCGTTTTAAGGAAATTCTACTAGTGACCAGGACTGCATTTTTGGGCTGGACAGACAAGTTACTGGACTTGCTTCAGAAGGGGATTAATATTATAGTATTTTCCACCATTTTTAGACACCCTATATGTGTTTCACATGTCAGAATTGGTGTAGGTAAACCAAATCTCTAAATTACTCTTTTTGTCTAATACTAGGTTTAGAATAAAATTCATAAAATATCCATGGATAGTAAGAAAATTGTAATTCTTTTTGCAATAGTATAATAGCATTGCTAAGAACTGTGGGGCATGTTTACAGATTTTTTTAGGTCAGTTTGGTTGGTTTTTGCAAAATGTTAATTTTAAACTTTATAACTGAATTGTATAGTTACTTGAGTTTTGGCTAGTTTGGTGGGCCCAGCAGGGTCGTATAATATTGTTGTGATGTGGCTCTGAGGCCCTTCAGTTTAGAAGTGTTGTTTGAGTTGCTTTGCAAATTGGGTATGTCTTAGGAGCAAAAAAATTTTCTGTCAGATTTTCGACATAGAATTAGGATATAATTGTTTAGGTGATCCGAGTCAACATTCTTCCTTCGCCTAGCCACCTCAATGATCTCCGGTTGTTCTGTGAGTAAATATTGATTTTATTTATACTTTTAATATTATTATATATTCAAGACATGCTCATGTTTTCACTTTTATATATATATATATATGCTAGGCATGCCCTTATATTGTATATCTTATTGATGAAATTATTGTGAATGTTGCCTTAAAGTAATTTGGAGCTGTGTGTATGCATTGGCATGCATGTGGTGTGGATATGGATATGGATATGGGTAAGACGGGTAGTCACAGCTGGAGCTTGACTTACAGGGACCCGATCCTTATATATTGACAAGTCAGGGTGAGTATGGCTTTGAGTTGATCTCGCTGACCCCCGCACTTAGATTATTAAGCGAAAGTCCGGCTTGAATTAACCTCACTGGCAGGTGTTAGAATTAAGAGAGTTGTATAAAAGATCAACTCTTATATGTATACATATTAATGTAATACATAGGCATGTGTGTGTGCTCCAAACTATTTTTTGTGCGAATATTGCTTGAATTGTTTAATACAATGTGACTATGCTGCATTTCATATCCGGTAATGCATTAGTTCTAGATAGTTATAGAAATTGTATTTAAAATCAATATTTTACTTTATGAGTCGAACGCTCACCCCTGTTCAACTATTTTTCCTCAAGTGACAGGTGGACTTTTTGAGAATAACCTACTTTCTTGCAGATTTACCAGAAGAAGTTTAATTGTGTTTTTATTTTCTTGATTCATATTCTAGAACTCCGCATGTACCAGTAGTATATTAATCTTGTCTAGGATTGTCATAACTTAATCTTTTGGTGTTATTAACTTATCATATGGATATGATTGGATCTATGAGATGATTATTCTTTTGGATGAGGGAGTTGAGCTCCCATTCGATTATTTATCTGCTTTGAGGATTGTGAGGGTGAGTTGAGCTCCTCAGATTATGATATTTTGTGTTTACAGGTTGGTTGAGTTATTGCTCCCCATTGGATAGTCTAATTCATGGCCAGACTCTGTCTGTTTGTGTTCTTAAATTGGACTATATTTATGGACTTTATGATTGGGTTAGGAATAGTTAGACTTACTACGGGCTTCGAGGGCCTTATGCTAACCCAAGTCCTAATGTCAATTCGGCCCATAAATTGGGTCGTGATAGCTGTGGTGTAGAAAAGCTCATTTAAAACCTCAAACTTATCCCTTCCTATCCTTCTGTCAAGCACTTTTCAATTCATAGCTCCAATCTTTCCATCATTGCTTCGCTCATTTTTCTATGGTTCCATTCCTTCCATCTTCAGTTCACAATCTGCTTAAAGAGGGATATTAGGTAATGGTAGCAACTACTGCCAATTGTTCAAAAATTTGGAAGGCCGCATCTGGAAATGGCTAAGCTCACTTCTCAGAGTTTAGAGTTCTTGGGCTTGAATTGAAATGGAGACTCTGGCAACGTCGTTGGAGTATGGGTAGTTGAGCTTGCGTGAAGTTCTTGAAATGGAATCTATTGTTATTTTTTATTTGTATATATTTTTAACAATAAAAATTATTTTAAAATATTATAATATTATGTTTTATGCCGCATCAGCATATTTAAATGGCGTTAGTAAAAATGCCTTCATTGGATAACGACGCGTAACCATAAAGTATCACTTTGTTATAAACTAAACTTCAGACCCTGAAGTAAAAATTGTGCGAAACTACAAGATACTTTTTTTGTAATTTCCCCATTTAAAAAGTATAATACCTATATTTTGAAAAGCTTGAACTCTAATATTTTAAAATAAATATTTATTAAAATCTTGAACTATAAAAACTTTATAGTCTAATATTAAATGTAAAATTATTAAACTAGTGAGAAATAAAGAAATATTTGGGAAAAAATAAATTATGCATTATGTTCATAATATTTAATAAATACTAACTAGAATCTAAATATTTAGTGCTCCGTTCTTGTTTTTTCTTTACCGTTTTCAATTTAGAAACAAAAGCGAGAGTAGCAAAAATTATTAAAAACGCAACATTCAACTGAACAATTTTTTTTGTAAGAAAAAAACAAACGCACCCTTGGCTTGCACAACCGAATTCCTATTAAGAAAAACTCTCTCTAGTTTTCTAGAGTTTTCTCCAGCTCTTAATAGTGATTGTTCTTGTCTTCTAGAGGATTTTTTGGTTCAAAAAAGTGGGTCTTGTTCTCTTCTTCTCTCGGTGGGTTATATATATGTATATATTTCATTTTGGTTTTTTTTTTTTTTTGAGATGTATATGTGTGGGTTTGTTTTCAATATGTGTCAGAGAGAGACATTATTTTCTGTTTCTCCTCCTTGGTGTATAGTTTTATAGTTGGATCCACGGTATCCTACCAAGGTTGGTCATTTTGGGGATGTTCATGATGATCTTTGAAGGTGTCCTGATCCCTCAACAACTGTAAGAGAGAGTGAGAGTGTCAAAGCTCTGTCAAGTCTTATGAAAAATTCTTGTTTAGACTTAATTTACTATGGATAACTACCATAAACAAGATACAATATTGGTGAGTCCAACTATATATCTTGTATCTTAAATTTATGATCAACTAAGTCAAAAAATACAGCCTTTTTATGAGTTTCCTATATGTTGATCTTCTATATTTTCTTTCGCTTCCATGGCTGCTAGGTCTTCTATGCTTTGATAGGATGCCTATTTGGCTTTTTCCTGATGGTTTTGTTCATTGCAACTTTGCTTGATTGCGATATGGAGCTTTCTCCTTGCTTAACCTACAACTGGAAATGCCCTTACTCTATGTTACTATTGAGTAGCGCTACTACAACGATGCTTGAAGTTAAGGATGAGTGATGCTTAGTGGAGAAACTATTAAGTACATTTGGTGTATATATATATTATCTATCACAAACATGTAGGACTCACTCTTAAAAAAAGCACACTTTTTTATGAAAAATAAAATATTTTTTTAATATTTTTGATGTATTTAATAATTAATCATGCTTAATATTGCAGGTATTTGGGTCAAATTGTTTAGACCCATTCTAGCCTAGGGTGGTCTTTGTTTGGGGCTTGTGGGTTTGTTTTTTGGGCTACGATTACAGGGTAGATAGGTTTCCTTTGCTTTTGGTCATGGACTTATTTGTAATGGACTTAATTTATACTTCTTATTTATGAAATGTACTTTTAATTATCGACCAAAAAAAAATATATAGTTTGAATATAGAAAAGTGTTATGTGAATTAAATTGCTTAAACTCAACTTTGAATCTTCTTTTCCAATTTTGAATCGTCAGAATTAATTTAAAATAAGATTTATCAACAGTGTTTATCGAATTTAAAATAATATGAAAGAGTGATCATATAAACATTAATTAAAAATATTTCTAACCATAATTATTGAATACTTCCCTTGTTTTGGTAATTCATACTATTAAATTGCATCATCATAATTGAATTTCATTAACAAATATAATGAAATGTTGCATATTGATACTACTCAAGTTAAAGGGAAATGAATTTAATTTCTAAGGTATAAATGTTTTCCCTTCATAACGAGGCTGTACATAAAACAACTTTCTTACTTATGATTATATGTGTTTCAAAACAAAATTCATAATTAAGCAATGCAGGAAGGTTTATCCAACTTTTATTAACTAAAAATTAAAATAAGATAAAGAGAGGATATTAACAAATAGAGATCATTGACTCAAGAATTGCAAGTAAATCTCGTGTTTATTTTGAATTTTATATATTTAATATGATACTATTTTATTTTTGAAGAAAAAAATAAAATAAAAGTTAGTATAGTAAAAATAGCAACTCATTGGGATTATTATTTATTTATTCACATAAATATAAGAATCATTTCTCATATTTATAAAAGAATTCATAAATAGGGAAGCGCAAGAAATACTAAAATTAGGTATATTATATTTTTATTTCCTCGTTTACCACGACGTCGTTTCATACAAACCAATCCAGCCTATGAAAGCCAATCCCGCTCATCCTTCCCTTCAAGGTCGCCGCTCGCCGCGTTCGAAATACGAAATTAGAAGACTTGTTCTCTAGGTATCCGAACTCCGAAGTAACTACAAACCCTAGAACGATCGATTTTCAGTGTATTATCTTTGATATGGTAGAATGTTTGCTCAATTATTCTCCAATTTTCCGTAATTTGATTGGGCTTTGCTCTTGTGGTTTACATTTTCAGGTGAAATGGCACGTACCAAACAAACCGCTCGCAAATCTACTGGCGGGAAGGCCCCCCGAAAGCAACTCGCTACTAAGGCATGTCTCTCTATCTCTTTATGTATCTTTTTTTTTTTTTTTAATTTTTTGCTCTTCTATGTAAATGGAGTCCATATCTATGTTATGCGGTGATTTTGGTGCTTTTTTCATTTTGTTAGGGTTTGATTTTGGTTTCCTTCTTGAAGTTCCTTATGACCTTTTTTTTTTCCTTCTTATTTTGAAATGCTACAAATTTTTAGGTTCCTGAAACCTATTTTCATGATATTTTCATGAGTGATTAACAGAAATTTAATTGATGTACATTGAACTGTCTGTTGTGGCTTTTATATTAATTTTGTGAGAATATATGTAGATAATTTGTTTGTGGCGTATTCTGAGTTTCCTTAGTAATCACCTGTGCCCTTTTTTTTTTCCTGGGTTCTCCTTTTCTCACTTAAGGGGATAGTAAAAAAAAGAAAAGCAGGCCACTCAAGTTTCAGGTGTGGCCAAACACGTGATGCTTTTCATTATTCTAGCCTCCAAATATTAGAAGTTCCTTTAAACTTAGGCATGATTTATAGTGCCTGCCCACATTTCTCACAGACATGTAAGCACGTTATGTCATTCTCAAACTGCAACAACAATGGTATCAACTACAATTGCAAAATTTAGAAACCTGAAATGCAAAAACTACCCAACTCGACACCACCCAATTTTCCTACACTTCTGTTGTCTATTCTTAGTCATAATTTTGATAATTCACTTGAGTTTCTCATTTATACCACTACTTAAAAGATAGTTTCCCTTCCTGTTTTACTTAGTGGTGGCTGTTGTCCAGTATGTCTTGTGCAGAAACTCATGATAGGGAAGCACATCTAAGCAAATAGCAGTTCTATTCTGGAGCACATGTTCTTTTCTTATTCTATGTTGTGTTATTGCTAACAAAGTGAAGCACATTTAAACCACTCTCATGGTGAAAGAATCCAGGCATTATTTTGGTGAGTCATATGATTCACAGTTATCCCCACATGTTGCACTACTAATTAACAAGTGTATTCCACTACCAGGGTGTTAGATGCTGATCATGTCATTGGTTTGCAGTTTCAAACTCTAGCAATCAGTGTTATCTATTAAGAGAAAGAGAAATTACTTATATTTATCTTTTTTGCATTAGCTATATAAGGGTAATTATGATTTGTATGGTGAAAATTCACTATCCTGTAATTTGTTCCTTGTATTGAAATGAAGGCTGCAAGAAAGTCTGCACCTACCACTGGTGGAGTCAAGAAGCCTCATCGTTATCGCCCTGGTACCGTGGCTCTTCGGTAGGGGGTTCATCTTCACTATATGATTCCTGTGCCCTGTTTAAAATATTCTTTTGAATTTTATCTATTCTGAAATTAATGTGTATCTCTACATTTTTTCAATAGTGAGATCCGTAAGTACCAGAAAAGCACTGAACTCTTGATCCGCAAGCTGCCTTTCCAGCGTCTTGTTCGTGAAATTGCACAAGACTTCAAAGTACTAATTTCTAGAGAAACCACTATAGTTTAATAATTTGATTGTTTGTCTATGTAATTTGAGCATTAATTTATTCTGCTTTTTGTTTAGACGGATTTGAGGTTTCAGAGCCATGCAGTCCTTGCACTTCAGGAGGCTGCAGAGGCCTACCTTGTTGGTTTGTTTGAGGACACAAATCTCTGTGCCATCCATGCCAAGAGGGTCACTATCATGCCTAAGGACATCCAACTTGCTAGGCGAATTCGCGGGGAAAGGGCCTAAATTTTAATTGCTGTTGGTTCATTTAGGTCACTGTTCAATAGCTACTTTCATTTCTAATGTGCTATTCTAATATGGATCCAGTCTACTTACTGAATGTTGTTAATTGTATAATTTCACTTCTTTGAGATGACAATTATGTTATTATCATTCCCCTATATCATATATTCTCTGTTGTTTTAAGCTTTGCTTTCTACTATTTCATGTCTGCCTCGTTGACTGGTCTAGTTGTGTGGCATAGGGCCCCCGTTCTGTCTTTTGTTTTTCATTTTCTGCTCCTTGGAAGAATTCGTGGCTGTGGGAGTTTGCTTCCATTTGTGCATTTTAGATGATGGATTATTTGAATTTCACATCATGTTGAAAGTTTATGATTTTCATTTCAAACATATATAAATGCAAATCCATATTCATATCCAAATGGACTTATTTTATGGACATCGATAAAACATTGCCCTGGGATATGTTATAAGGCATATGGACTTACCAATACCGTCTCGTTTCAAGAGATTTTAAACCTCTTATTTATTTTTTGAGAAATTTAATATTTTAGTTGAAGTCTCCTGCTAAGCACCAAGGCCTTGTGCAACCCTGCTGAATATCGCCAAGTATCCCCCACACTTATCTCCGAATGTTGGGGGCAAGGCCCCCGTAAATAGCAGAGAGCCAAACTAATGAACCAGAATTTGTTTTTTTAACATGGACAAATTGAATGCCATTTTTCAACACCTTAACTTGTCAATCTTTGTTCCAGAGCAGCCAAATACCACCAGCTCAAGCTTAGCAGTACTTTTATCCTCTTGAATTTCGCTAATTTTAGTCTCCACTAAAACAAGAAAACTACGAATTCAATCTTTTACAATCTTGTGAAAAAATTTGCTTGCTGCCCTTTGGCAGTTCCAAAGTAAGAATTTTTAATTCCATCAAAATAAAGGGATCTTTGTTCTCATCCTCATCGTAGGACATCTCGATCTCACCTGCAGATTTGCAGAGAAGACCCCATCTTAGTGACAATTTTTAGACAAAAGAGTGAAGCATAACTGCACGAGGGTTTCACAAATAGCTTGTAATGCAGGTATATGGGTACCAGAACTGCTACTCTTTTTCTCAAACGTAACACACTTTCCTGAGATCTCAATGGAAACCTGAAAAGCAGGACATTAGTTAATAGCTTGTTTCCCGTACATTATTTTCAGAACCGGATTGGACCGGCTCATTTATTTTATTAATTTAGATTATATTATATTAATATCAAAGAATTAATAACCATGACAATAGTAAACAAAATTGAGAGTTTATTCATTTTATGACTTGAATAATTAATTGTGTTAATAATTTATTTTATTATTGTATTAATTTGATTTATTTAATTTTTTATTTTATAATATAGTATAAAATATTATTATTTAAAATCTAAAATTTCAATTGAAAATTTTAAAATATTGTTTTAAAAAATATTTATATTAAAAATCTAATTAAATTTATTTTAATAATTATTTTAAAAATATAGTAAATTATTATTTCTAATAATAAATTATTGTTATTTTAATAATATATTATTAACTTTATAGTGTAATTAATTTATATTTACAGTATAGTCGTTAAATATTGATTTGACTCTAATTCAATCTTAAAATTTTAGCCTGTTACATTTACCCTCGGAATTTAAACACCTTACTCCCGCATTGAAAATGTATTAATGGGAACAGAATCTAAGAGTGGACTCTATAGATATGTGTGGGAAAAAAAAAAAAAAGAAAAGCGTGAGATTTTCCATTTTTTAAAGAAAAAATGTCAAGAAGGAGATTGAAATTAGATTTAAAAAAAGAAGAAGCAAGTGTAGTCAGGCTCCTCTCCATGCGCAAATTGTGCAAAGCTGTTCCTCTTGCAGCATTTTAATAATTAAAAAAATAATAATTTCCCAATAAAATTGGTTGAAATAGCAAGTGCCTTTTCAAATCTCACTAAATATAATTCTTTTTCTGCAATTAAAAAAAAATTATATAAGTAATATTTTTGAGATTTTGTTTTTGGTTATTGTTGTATAATTCATTAAAAATTTGTATGCAGTGCGGATAGACGAGAGGTTCATGTCTGCATGAAAAGGTCAGAAAAAAGATGGAGAGTGGCTGCCTTGCCCTTAATGCGCGCCATTATTGGCATGATTGTTCTCCAAAAAGAAGCTTGTTTCGGTCAACCATTATACTAATTGGTTGCCATCCATGTTCTCATCCTTTTTTTCTCGCCCATGTACATACTCAAAACCTTAACACAACATTTTACGTTGAAGATTAATCCTCTGCGTTGTTCATGATTATCCCTCTCAATAATGCTTTCTCTAAAATTTTCCTTAAAGATATAGTGAATTTTATTGCTGTATCCAATATTTTCAATATTTATGAAGTAAAAAGTCACATTTAATTCACTCTTCTAATTAATTAATTAGAACCTTTCCGCATGGAGGTGTCGGCAAAGGATCCACTGGGGGAAATTGAATGAAGTTAGAAGAAAATATTTTGACATTAAAAATATATAAATGGATTGGACATAAAAAGATTATGAGGAACCTTCCCTAGTTCCCTTCATCCATATAGAAAGAAATTATTACTTACAACTCCGATCCATAACAATTAACACATATGGGTCAGGTACCTGTTTAAAGCGGTTTTCAAAGTTAAATTTCTTTATTTTTACATTTTTTTGGGATTGTTTTATAATTAGATTAAACTTTCAATCTTATTTTCATTTAGAATTTTAGGTAATTTAAATTATTTTGATGTCCTATTAGAATCTTTTATGCTATCATTTATGTTTTAAAATTAGATTTATAATATTTATGCTAGAAAAGCAATGACGATAACATAGAAATAATACATATAAGAAAAATAAAGCCTCTAATTCTAAAATTGATAAGTCTAAATATGAATTAATTAGTTTTGTGATTTTGTTTTTGAATAAAAAGTAACCTAAAAAAGGTGGCTGCGTGATATGTGGTGGTAATATTGAATTAAAGAAGAACACTAATTATATTTGGTTGCAATGTCTATTTTTAGTTTGATTATCAATCACCTCACTCTCAATAGAGATTATTAACCTTGGAATCATTTTAAGGGGACGAAAGTGGCATAATCATTCCTCGTGAAAGGCAATTACTTACCCATGTGTCGCATTCTTATTGGCTATTGAAGAAAATGTATATAACTTTTGATGCCTATTATTGAAATGTAGGGTTATGTATTCGGTTTAAATCAAATTGACTTAAATTAAATCGTCAAAATTGAATTATCATATTTTAGAAACTAAATTGATCGAAATGCATAAAAAAAAAACGAACCATCCTAATTTGGTTTGTTCAATTTGAATCTATCAGTTTTTGGGCTTTGATTGGTTTTTTTTTTAATTTAGTCTTGATTTTTAAGTTATTTAGTCAGATTTTGATCATAATTTGAACTTAATAATCATTAATTAATAAAATTAAACAATTTATATATATAAAAAGATATATATAATACATAAATTCTCTATAAAAATAAAGCAATTTAAAAATCAATAAAGTAAGTTGGTTCGATTCGATTTAATCAACTTTTTTTTTCAAAATCGAATCAAATCAAAATAATCGAAATTCTTAAAATTTAAAATTGAACCGAACCAAATTTCTTTAAAAATTAAATTGAATTACTGAATTAAAACAGTTCGATTCAATTTATTCGGTTCAAACTCAATAATGCTCGGTCCTATTGAAATGTATTATGATATAAATATAATAAAATATTTATTTAAACTCGATTTATTATGATCAAGGGTATAAATATATGAGATTCATATAATTAATAATTAAGTCTCACCATATATTTTATATTTTAAATTAATAATAAATCAGATTTAAAAAAAAAATCCTAAGTATTAATGGAGTAAAGAGTGTAGCCATTTCTATATTGAAAGTGTGAATTTTTTTTTTTTCTTCCTTTAGACTCTGCACTTTTTTTTAATCACATTTGACACTGAAGCAGGTCCTGCTTGTGGGGGATCCAATTCATGGGAAGGACCTTATTACATTACATCTATCAATTAGTTGAAATCAAAGAAGCTTCTTCCAATTTCCTTTCTCACCTCAATCACTTCAACAACTATGTCGAGCATACTTTTATTATTATTATTATTTTCAAACTTATATAATTTATGGGTTTGGATAGATAAATATGTTAAGATGTAGGCAATTTTTGATATTGTCAGTAAGGAGAGTTGCTGTTCAATTTTGATGAAGGCACGGAAAATATGACAAGAATTATTAAACGTAGCCAACCATATGTAGTGGACCCATATTAGAAAGTTAATCTGAACCGTCAGTGGTCCACCTATTGCCCAGTGTGAAAAGGCCATCTCACAAACGTAGCTCTTTCTCCAATCAGAAGAATCTTTCGCACAAACATACCCTTGAAAATCAAAAAAACAATTGTTTATAGGAATCGTTGGATATAAACATAGAAAGCTTTCCATTCATTTTTTTTTTCATTATAAAAATAAAAAACCAATATTAGACACCAGAATGTCTCAGGTTCTATATATTTTCATATTTCGATTTAATTAAAAATAATTAATTCACAATTAATTTAATTAAAAATATATATTCATGCTTAATTTAGTCAAAAAGAGGATTAAAATAAAAATTTCTCCCATATGATCAGACCTAATGATTTCAAGACTAATATATAACGGAGTTTTTTTTTTTTGGAAATAAATAACGGAGTAGTTAATTAATTAAAGAAATGATCAGTTCTTACTCCACAGTTCATTAGTGATGCATGTGAAGCTAAGGCATCGATTAAAAAAAAATGTTAATAGAGACAAAGCATGCCTAACAGGATAACGCATGCCAGACAACCCATTGGCCCACCAAGCCCACACCTACGAATTCCCATGCTTCTTCCACTTCTACATTATCAAATTCTGTTCAAATTCAAGCTTTCTCTTCTCTTACTCATAAACGTCGATTCCTTCTAATAGTTATGTCAACTAGTCTATCAACTCATAAACTATTGCAATTTGGCAAGAAGAGTTATTACTAATTAGGCATAGTGGATCACCAAATTTTATTTGGTCATTGATACTTTTACGCTTTGTATTACTGAGCATGGTTAGATCACCCTATATGTATTCATCACTTGCAAGAGATAGGCAAGAGAGATGAGCGTATAGACACATCATTAGGGATAACAAAAGCTGTTCTGATGAGAATGTAGGCCAGTAGGCACTATGCATCAAGTTCTAATTTCCATGTACTCTTGGTTTTTTCACTTGGCATGTTTTGTTCTAAGTTGATTGTATTGGAGAGACCTGATGATCAGGATTTAGACGAGCAAAGCATGTTAAATTTCTCCTGAATTTTTTATTAATAAAAGAAATGCTTATAAAATAAAAAATAAAGTTCTAATTTCTGTGAATGAATGAATTATCCTAAGAGAGATTTGTGTTTGAGATATATATGTTGAAGAAATCAAAGCCTTCCTTTATGTTTATGCTTGGGAATGTGCTTCACTAGTTTGAGGGTTCTCCCTTCTTCTATATCTTTCTGTTCATTAGGCAGACACGTCGATCTTGTTTCTGATTTAGCAATTAACAAACAATTAAGTATCAGAATATTGATATTCTCATCCATGAAGAGAAGGAGAGAATATATATTTATATATATTAATTTTCCACTCATGCACATCCACATTTTTACAAGAATACCATTATATAATAATTATACTACTACAAATAGAAACCTCTTTTTGATCAGCTTCCTCCTCCTCCTGCATCATTTATCAAATATGCAAATTCCAATATCACAGTCAGAGCTTGAACTTAAAAATCCATTAAACTTTTTCTCATCATCTCTACCACTCTGCAATAACAGCAATGACATGTCTGAACTGTTTTCTCCCCCAAAGCTTGGAACTGCATTGTCACCATCGTATCTGTCTTCTTGACTCAGTTGAGAGGCTACGAACTTGTCAAAGGCTCTCCAGTCAGTTACTTTCTTGTTGTTATTGCTGCTGTTGTTGATATTGCATCCTCTAGCTTGCTCTTCTTCTTCATTGTTGTTGTTGTTCTCCGATATCAGAGAGATCGAGCTTGGCCTCTCTATTAATGGCAGAGATGGGCTCTCTAACTGAGGAAGCTGTACAAAATTATCAGTCCGCATAAAACTTAAGTTATCTGCTTCTATCTCTTGCTTACACAAGAAACTCTGTGCCATGAAATTCGGAGGCTGCCTCGATATATAATCGATTGGATCAATTACTGAGCTAACCACACTTGCTTCATCATAAAAGTAGCTTGAATCCCACCCTTCAATGTTCTTGGTTTGCCCAGTTGTTCGCTTCTTAAACGCTCGACAAACTACCCATCCTTCTTCCTGCAATAACTTAAACCAAAAACCTTATAATTAACATTTATAGATATCAAAATCTCTCTCTCTCTTTCTCTCTCTTTAATCTGATTTCTAGTTTTTGACAAGCTCAGAAAGTTTCGTTAAACTATAGAAAGGTTTTTGCATGAAATTTCTTTTGGACTTTTTAAGTTTCTTGTTGTTTTATAAAGAGAGGTTAATTTGGTGGGTATGCAATTCTGTTAGTCAAAGGTAATTGATGAACCAGAAGAGAGGGGAATTGGAATATTTCTTTTGACAAAACGAACAGAAAAGAGAGACAATCTCATGCCAGAAAAGGAATTGGAACAAGAAAGCTAACTTTTGACTTAGAGATGACACCGTGCTAGATTTCAAAGATTTTAAATTATTTTTATAATTCTCACTTACAAGTTCAAACTTTTTGATGGAGTAATTTCTTAATATGAAATTATAACCTTTTAAGATAAAAAAGATTTAAAGTTTAAATACCGACCTCCCTTGCTCACACTGTGGGGATTAGATACCTAAAATTATTCTTATGATTTCACCCCAATTGTTTATCTTTTATGTTGAATGATTTCTTAACACTCAATCACTAATGCATGGAAAGCAATATATACATGTAATGTTTTTTTTTTCTTTTTAATTTATTTGTCGTAAATTGAAAAGAAAGAATCTCACCCATTGAGAATGGATGTGGGTTGTGTTAGGTTGTTGCCAAGAAGAATTTTTCAACTGCTAATTATCTTGTCCCTTAGAAAAAGAAAGAGAGAGGGACGCAGGTGTTACTTTTAGAATTTATACATGAACTGATATATAGTAATGGATTCCTAACAAATTTCTTTTATAGACTCTTAAAAGATGGGAGAGAGGGAGTTCCCCATATTTAGGTCAAAGAAAGCCAGTGAGTGAGAGAGAGAGATTAATAAATAATGATAAGAAAGGATGATAACGATGAGATCATGCTTGCCTGTGGAGGACCATTCTCGTCGGATTCAAGCCTGTACTCATGCATGATCCAGTCAGTTTTCTGCCCATTTGGAGCTCTTCCTTTGTAGAAAACAAGGGTTTTCCTCATGCCAATCAGTTTCGTTTTGTCATGGACTGCCTTGTCTCGCCCCGTTGCCTTCCAAAACCCGGCCATGGTCGCTCTATTAGTCCTCGTCCCTGTCGGATACTTCTTGTCCTTGTGGCTGAAGAAATACCACTCGTTCTGCTCTTCATATCCGATCCGGCATCTCTCTGCACATCGCAAAACATTCCACATTTATATTATGGTAGATATGTAAAGTTTGATACCAAACATGACCAAATAAACAAACTGAAATAGTGATGAAAGAAGCTATATATAGTATCTGGGATTACAAGTAAAGTACAAATGCACAGTGCATTCAGTATTAAACCCTAACGCGATCAATATAACCCTAAACAAGAGAAAAACAAATAGCAAAAATATACCTTGTAGATCCCATGGTTCAATCCTGTATAGATCAATATCTCTAATAACATCAAGATCGATCTTCTGTGATGCCACTTTTTTCCTCAGATAATACCCAACAAGCTCCTCATCCGTGGGATGAAACCGGAATCCAGGTGGGACACACGATTCCATTGACTCCATCATAGCAGCTGGTCCTGCATCAAATTCACCCCATTACCATCACTATGCTCTTTCATGTATCATCTTTCAAATTATAATAAATGTGAGTGAACTTGTAAATATAAATATATATATATATATATATATATATATATATATATATATATAAACTACAAGAAAAACAGAAAGATGGGATGAGAAGAAAGAAGCTAGAAATCATCAATAGTGAAATGGTAAAAGGAAGAGAAAAAGAAAAGAAAAAAATCAAGGAACCTCCAATTAGAAAGGTGACAAGTTTTATCACGAATAATCATCAACTGATTTGGTGGTGAGCAACAGTCACACTATTTATCTATGCAAGGAAATTAGCGCGTGTTATAAAGGGAAAACGAGAAGAAAACACAGTGTTTCACGTACAATGATGGATTTTTATAGGGATAAAAGAAGAAGAAGAAGAAGAATTAATTAACAAGGTGAAAATGATGGGAAAAACAAAAGAAGTGAATCATGAGAGTTTGTATTATATTTGTTTGATAAAACCCGAGAGGAAATTGGAGGAACTTAGCCCTCTGTTATTTGTGCAGGTCTCAAGAAAGGGACAACTAGAGGTTTGTGCTAATGATGTTGTCTTCTGTTGGTGAATGGTAGGAATGATGCATTAAGAACGGGGTTCCCATTATGATGATACAAAAATTAAAAAAAAAAAAAAAAAAAACACTATATGTAGCAGCACAACTAACATACCCAAATAATTTTCTTAGAAAAAAATAATGGCAAAAGAAAAAAATCAAATTAAAAAAAAAAAAGAACTTTTTGGAAACTGATACTAATTATGCTGAATGCTAGAAAACTAAGTAGAGAAAAGAAAAAGAACATAAACTTGTTAGAGAATTGGAAATTAGTGTTTTATATTTGGGTCTTGGAAAGAGAGAGATGAGAGGATGACGTTAGCACAAAATTAGCATGCGTTTCTCGAAAGAGAAAAGGCGAAGAAGAGAGGGAAGGGAAAAAGAGGGACACTAAGTTGTATTGGATCAAGCCTGAAAAGAAAATGGAGATGGATATTAAAAGGAAAAAAGAAAAGCACTCTTAAGGCTCTTGCAGAGTTTGCGTCCCATTGCTGAAACGGGCTCTGTCCATTTTGTCTATTTGTCGAGAATTTCCATGGCAGAAACTGCCCCTCTCAACCTCTTTATTCTTTCTCTGATAGACTCGCTCAGAGAGAAAAAGAGGAAAAGAAAATACAGACCCAAAAAAGAAAATGAAAAATACTTAGTTATGCCAATATATTCCTCTTTATCCTACCATTAAATTAAATCAAGAAATGATCAATACTCTATGACCTGTAACACTCATCCAATATTAGGGGTGGGGGTTTCTTGTCAAGGTGTTAGTGACTAGGTGCTTTTCTCTGTGGCAGAGAGAGAGAAAGAAGGAGAGAAATCAACTGACTACTCTTTGAACGCACAGACAGTGAGGAAGGATGATGAGTTTGAGAGTTTACCTATATTCATCATAGCAAAGAAATCAACTTTCCAACAATCTTTTACCAAATTTTAGTCTCTTCTTCTGATTATTCTTCAGGTGTTTGTTCATCTTTTGACTCTTTTTCTGTTAATGCCTACGTAAGGGATGTGCTAGGGCTACCTCTTTCTTGATATATATATATATATTTGGTAATAGTATAGATAGATAAGAAGAGGTGATAGCAAAAAAGTTCCTGAGAGAAACCCATTGATCAAAATATGCAAATGAAAAAATCCATTTACTTTTCCGGATGAGTATGAGAAAATTTTGCTGCAAAACCTCCCATTTGAAAGCCATAGAGAAGGAGAAAAAAGCAAATGTGCACGCATCTTCAATATTTTTTAATGAAACTCTTTCTAATGAAAGTTGAATTTTCCATGCAAGTGCGAAGCTTACCTCAGAAAGCTGGAGTGGTACGTCTTGGAGTGTTTTAATGGAGAGAAGATATTAATAAAGAGGAAGACAAAGGAGACGAAATGAGGAAGCGAAATTAATAAGAAAGAAGAAAAGGGAAGAAAATTTTCGTTAGAAGAGCAAAATGGAAGAGAATATAAAAGAAGGGGAAGGAGGACCGCTCAATTGCGCATGGGTTGATGGTTGTCCCCATCCCCTTACGTCACTGTTTTCTCTCTCTCTCTCTCTCTCTCTCATGTCCTTTCTCTCGTATCGTATCATCTATCTATAGATTAACAGGGATATCAATTTACATGCATTATTTTTTATAACGATATGAAACTTACTTTTTATATTATAAAAAGATTTTATATTTTAAAAAAATATATATTATTTTTATATACACAGAAAATATTCTATAAATTTATTTTACACTATAACCTAGTAATAAAACACTTATTTTTTTTTTTTTACTATATGATTAAATTAGTACTTGTTTAAAAATATGTTTACTATAACTAAGTACATATTCTCTCACATTGAGCTTAATTCAAAAACTATGATGCACTAAATTTTAGTGCAATGAATGCATTTTATAAATTTCCTATATAACCCATCAATTTGGACTTAATAGTATTTAAATTGTTTTTAAAATTATGGTATTATGAGTTTTGAACCCAATTCAAATTTAATTAATAAAAAAAAAAGCAAAGCACTTGCATTAATTTAAATTTGAATTAATTTATAATTAATGAATGAATTTATTTAATATGTTTGAAGAAAAAGAAAAAATTACATGATATTTATGTCAAAATATCCAATTCGACAGCAAAATAAAAGTAAAAAACTTGTTAGTACCATTGGCCATTTGGACTAGATCCGTGCCATCGATTGGTTTGAGACTGTGTTTGGATTAATTAGAATTTAACCAATCAAATTCGGACTCCAGATTATTGATTGGTTTGTGATTCTGAATCAATTTGAAACCAGGATTCCTAAGGGCAAAGTTTTGATCTCTCTCCGATTTGAAATAGACTATAATTAACCCACAGTTTAGCTCAAGTTAAATAATAATAATAATAATAATAATAATATGGTCCAATCTGCACGTGCCACATAGTACAATTAGAGAAGCTATCCCTCTTCTACTATCACCGAAGAAATTATATAAAACATCTATGATTTCACATAGGATAACCAACATAAAATAGTAATTCAATTAATATCGTAGAGATATATATACGAATCCCACAAAAGTATAACAACATGCAGTTTTTTTACACTGATTTTAATAACCATAATTATTTATATATTAATTTTGTAGTGATTTTTCATTCCATATAACTTGCTTACATAAACCACCATTTCACTATAAAATTACTTATTTTTTTAAGAAATCAATGGCTTTTTTTAATAAAATTATAAATGATAATTTTATCCATTCTAATATTTTGAAGTATTTTGAAAAAATAAAAAAAAAATAATACCTATAAATACTGACCTAATTCACATTTATGGATTTATTAATATTTTCTTAATTCTCTCAATTTCTCTGCTCTCTAAATAATATCCCAATTATATTTTTTCAACAAATATTTCATATAATTTTAAATTTTTCGATATCAAATTTTTTTTATACGAAAAAATCAAGTGGAGGATCTACAAGATGCCTAAGAAATGACAAAAATAAAAGAAAATTTGAGGAAACTCAATTCCCTTTTTCTTTGGATCCTAATTTCTAACCAATGAACACTAACACAATCCATCAATTGCTAGATAATCAATTACTATTCACTTATTCATACCAATTATCGCGTAAAAAAGTCAATATATTGACTTGGATGATAACTCAATAAGAAAGATGAAACTCCAATATAGGCAAAGTACAAAGTTTTTATAAGATATTATGAAATTTATTGGAAGGTTGAGACACTGTTTTTATTTGTTCATTAGATAGAGTGACCATTGACAGATTAATTCATATATAAGAGTAAGTTATAATTTAATTGATGATGATTTTTCTATTATTGAGATTTATCCCATGCCATTTAAAGCAGAGCTTTTCATTCGATTCTATAATCGCCGGTGGTAATTTGGACCGGCGAAGACGACTGATCTCTGTGCAGTTTTTCATCTACTGTCACGTGCCGCAATGGCAAAGTTCAGAAACTCCTTTTACTTTTACTTTTACTTTTATTTCATTCATATCATTTCGCGATATTATCTCGCGATTTCACTTTTCGTTTTCAAATTTCCTGACACAGCTGCCACGCTGGTGCAACGAGACAATCTGCCGCCACGTTTTGCCTCCAAATGCCCTCGACAGCCCGTGTAAGCCGAGCTATTCTCCCCCGGCTCACATGGCTTCTTAACCGGCTTTGCAATTTTCTAGAGACTTAAATTGCCAAAAACACCCTTCCACTTTCATTAAACCCAATCTTACTGACAGCGTACGTTAACGTCAGCACATGGAGCTTGTCTCAGGAGTCGCTTTCAGGGGCGCTTTAGTAATTTGGGAGTTACATTTTACGGCCTCAGAATGATTTGTCGGTAAAAATTTGGGAAGGAGAAATTTTAAAATACGTAGGAAAGCAGGGAAAACGTACTCTGAGGAGAACAGTGGAGTCCACGTGGCTGACAGTGATTGGAAATGAGTTTTGTACTTTACTTAGAAGATAAACAAAGTAAAAGACAAAACTATATGGGAGAGGGCAGAGCGTCTGATGATGAGGAACCCCACTTGTTCTTTCAATCAAAATGACTTCACCATTTGATCACAAAAATATTATTTTTCTTGGCATTATCTTTTTTTTTTTTTCACTGTGCTAAATTACTTAGTATATATATAACTTTGGAAGGCCGAGCTCAGTGAAAATATATAAAATATAGTTATTATTATTATATTTAACAAAGGAATTAGTTGATGGTCGGCTGTAGCTAAAATATCTCTGACACTAGAGTTTGGATGGTGATTCTTTCTGCTTACGCCACAAGGTAGATTTTTGGAGCACTAATCCATCTTAGCATATGCTGACGAATGAAATAGAGAAGATGATTGCTTAATTTCGTTGCACCAGTAATGTATTATGTATTTAATTCGTTTAAAATAAAATCATTGCCAAAAACCTTTTAGTCTAATCCACAAATATAACTCTAATAAATAATATATGTGGGGCTTTGTTGATTTGCCAACTCACCTTTTTCGCTTCGTTTTTTATTCATAAAATAACATGAAATAGAATAATTATTTCAGGATCTCAACTTTTGGTTAGAATTTTAAAATTTGTGGTGATTATTATATAAAACAGGTTTCTCTTAAATTTGTGAAATTTACATTTCGTAAGAATAATTATTTCATAGCATGGAATAATATTCAAATTCAACTGAGTGAATCATTTCAAGTATATAAAAGCGAAAATATCAATTAATTTTAATTAGTTTAGTAATATATTTATAATTTTTTTAATATATGATTTTTTACTGATCAATACCTTTCAATATCATATTAAGGATTAGAAAACTGAAAATTTCTTTGACAAATCTTAATCAAGGTTGGCTAAATTAAGCATTACAAAATACCTCCCACTTGGCTCCTTGAGAAGCAATCATATAAAGAATCCACCTAGAGATCAATCATGGAGAGTTGCATATCAATTTAAGAAGCCTTAACTTACAAAACTGTGACATCAATTATATAAAGAATTAATCATTTAAA
The DNA here is from genome assembly GCF_030052815.1 of Hevea brasiliensis. NCBI lineage: Eukaryota > Viridiplantae > Streptophyta > Magnoliopsida > Malpighiales > Euphorbiaceae > Hevea > Hevea brasiliensis. Next base: position 58,687,709 of record NC_079508.1, read on the forward strand.
AAAACTGTGAAGTTTTAAATTTAAATTTTATTTAAAATCAATTAGACTTATTAATTATTATAAAATTTTGAATAAATTTTATATAAGCACGGTTTTGATTTTATTCCCTTTACCTTATAAAAATATTTTATTTTAATTTTGTATTATATTTAATTTAAAGTTTAATAATTTGTTAATTGAAATTTCTTATCTTACACATGTCGTAGATAGGGGCTAGAGGGGTAATCGGCTGGTAGCAAACAGTAATAATCAGAGAAAGAAAGAAAGGTAATTAAAGAAAAATCTTGGGAATTAGAATTTAGAGAGATGGAAATAATCCAAATCCGAATCCAAACAAATGGGACAATAAGTGCCGCAAAAAGAGAAACAGAGAATGATTTGAGGGAACAGTGCACGCTGTGGTATAGCCATAGGTGAGGTGTTGGCCATGGAGATGGATAGGCTCCTTATAGGAGTGAGCATTCGATTTAAATCGAATCGAATTGAACCGAATCAAATTAAATTATAAAAATTTAAATTTAAATTTTAGAAATCGAATTGAATCGAAATGGGTGAAAAATCAAATTGAATCGAATCGTTCTATTTCGTTTCGGTTCGATTTAAATCGATCAGTTTTAAATTTTGATTGATTTTTTAATTTAGTCTTGATTTTCAAGTTATTTGATCTAATTTTAACTTTGGTTTGAACCTAATAACTATTAATCAATGAAATTAAATAATTAATATATATATAAAATTAAATATAATTCATAAATTTCCTATAAAAATAAATCAATTCAAAAATCGATTCAATTTGATTTAATTCAATTTCAATATATAAATTACTATTCAGTTCAATTTGATTTAACTAATTTTTTTCTCTTCAAAATCGAACTGAATCGAAATAATTAAAATTTTTATAATGTAAAATTGAATCAAATCGATAAAATTTTAAAATCAAATCGATTGAATTGAATTGATTCGATTCAATTTAATTTTTCAATTTGAACTGAATTCTGCTCAGCTCTTTCTCATTGGTCTGCGGCTTCTACAATTTGTTGACTCGTTTGCATCTAAAATCATTTGTGTTTTTCGGAATTAATAAGCTTTCTGGCACGTGTCATTTAATTCAATCCCTAATTGGCTAATTTCGCTTCCAACTATTTTCCCTTGTATGTTTCTTCTTGTTCTGCTCAAATAATTGGATACATAATCCATTTTTGTCTTCTTCATTTGCTTTCTCTTCGAATATTTACATTTTTTTTATATATAAACTCGAATATTCACACTTGCTTTTATTTTAAACTAATTCACCTTTATCATCAGGACAGGATTGTTAATTGCTTACACAATTACAGCAGTAAGCCGTGAATGTGTACATAAGGTGCATATGGAAATGGATGGGTAATTGTGGAAATTCATCAGGAGAAGAGAAATTAAAGTAAACACTAGCTGGGTACTAGAGGGGAGAAGAATATATATGGCTGGGAAGGATGTGGACGCGTAGTACACGTAGGACGGTGGTGGTGGTCGGCTTTGGCCACCGATCATGCGGCGGACCGCATCATTGAAGTCATCAACTCTTCCTTAAGTGGTCCCCACTCCCCACCACCACCCTCTCAAAGCTGGGGCGGTGAGGGAGCTAAACTTCAAGCTCTCTCTCTCTGTTCCCTGTATAATTCATAAAATATAAAACAAAAAAAGAGATATGGAGACAGATAGACTGGAAGAGTTAGCGTAAACAGGTAAAGGAGATCCTTTGAGGGTCCTGCTAGGATCTTAACCCTTTTTGACACAGACCCTTCTCCAACCCTTCCTTTCTCTTCAATATCTTTACTTTATCACCTTAATTATAAACACCCTTTACAATTAATTTTATGTTAATTAGTTAAGATTTTTTAAACAAAAAAAAAATGATGGTTGATGAATGGAAATTAATCACCATGAAAGTGTGTATATATTTATAGAGAGAGAGATTAGGAGAGTCTTAGCAAAACTACTCTTCATCTGCACTCCAGTTTTATTCTGAGGTGTGAATCACAAGCTTCTTTCAAAGGGGACATGAACTATGATTACACCCTCTTATAGGCATTAATTCTAACATTCCCATTGAAATGAAATTAAATAGATTACTTTTCTAGACCTTCTATTAATATCAAACACTAAGAAGACTATGATTGAAAACAACAACAAACAAAAAATTATTTTGACCAATTTTGATAGAAATATTCTTTTGTACCCTTTTCTAGATTGATGGAATTAATCAGAAAAAAGGAAGACAAAAAAATTTTTACTATAAATTTGTCATTCTATGAGATGATGATTGATCATCATGTAATTTTGGAGCCGATATATATTCTGATATATATCATATTTTGAGAAGGCAAGTTATTGATTCAGAATTGCAACAAATGTATATACACTTTCTCAAAGAGTGGCACTTTTAATTTTGTTAATAATCATAAATGCTTAACTTCACTTGATCTAGTGATTAAAAGCATATCACTCACTTGATAGATTCAGATTTTAATATTCACTTCCTTTGTCTCCTCCTTAAAATATATATATATATATATATATATATATATATATATATATATATATATATAATGATTTCAAGGAAACACAAAATTAAAGACATCCCAAATAAACCTAACAAGAAGCTAGAGAAACACAAAAAGAAACAAGGAAGAAATATATATATATATTTAATGATTTCAGGGAAACACAAAATTAAAGACATCCCAAATAAACCTAATAAGAAGCTAGAGAAACACAAAAAGAAACAAGGAATAAAATAAAGCTACAGAGAGTTCCAGATTTTTAATGATTTCCAAAAGATGAACCTTGCTTCCATGATGAACTAAAGACATTAACGTGAAGGCAAAAACTCCAAAAGGCATATTCATGTTATACCAGTTATACATGTGTTATAAGTCGGTCATAAAAACCTAATTTTCTTTTAAATTATTAAATCTTGACACAAATAGTCCATTTCTATGATAAGTACTAAAAAATTAATTCCCACTCGACGCAAATGGGTACATGTCATGTGCTAAGTGTTGATTGGTCTATATGGCAAGGAGAATATTGCACAGTAAGAAAGTAAGATTATGATGTTGATGGATATATAGAGGTAGTTCATTTGAACAAGAATTCTAAAGCAAGAATGGGGCTGAGATGGACCATTGATTGAGAAAGAATGGGAAATATATAGGTGCCAATGATGGTCACAGGTGAGCTGAGGGGTCGTGCAAGAACGAGAAGGTCTAGCTAGGCCAGTGATGGATGAATCTCTAAGGCTTGGTTTGAGTACCGGGGGGTGGGGGTGGTGGGGTGGTGAAGGGGGCGGCGTCCAAATTTCACATCAATGATTAACGTGTAGGAATTAACAACTTAGATGCATACCTATTGCGTGGGTTTCACTTGCGCAGACACGGGCTCTTTACGTGATCTCTTGTTCTAGAAATATACATTTTGCCCTCCTCATGAGACATGTTTCTGCCTGGTTTGTGAAAAGGTTAGATTCTTGTAGCTTCTCATTTTTTTTTCCTTTATGATCTTTCAAGTCAAGGAACTTTCTTATTATCAAATCAAACTTTTTGCATATGCATAATGATTGATATAATTAAGGCACATTAATTACTTGCATTTATGCTATTTGTACTTGTGTTAATTACTTACCTTCTGCTTTGTTTTACTTCAGTTTGAGTTTAAATAATTAACCTCACAGTCCCAAAAACAATATCCATCCTAAAATAATGTATGTTAAATGAAAAAATCGATAAAAAAAGAATGCTCCAACAGAACCACTTGAAAAATATGGAGCACCGAGACAGTAACAAAAAACCAGAGTCTTTAAACCGTAAACTGAAAGCCAAAATTAAAGACATCTCAAATAAACCTAACAAAATAAGCGAAAAGGCAAAATAGTAGCAGACCTCTGAAAACATAACAGCCGAGAACAAAGCGGCCACTAGGGAAATCGACGCATCCATCCTCTTGCTTGAATGCCATCATGCTTCTTGACAAACCCAAGCCACGAGCTGCTGTAAACATCAGCAAAATAGGGCCGAAGAGGTGAAAAGAATGCAATAGAAAAATATTACATTAATAAAAATTAGTTCTATATTGACGAAAATTTGAAATTTTTTCTTTTTTTTTAATGATTTATTTAGTTTTCATTGATTTGGTGCAATAACTTTGATGTAGACAAATCAAATTTAGTGAAGTAAAGTTGATTAATTAAGATCCATGAAATAATATGAAAATGAAATAATAATTTTATATTAAATAGTTATTCTTTTTATTTTTCTTCGAATTAAGGATATTAATTAATTATTCTTATTTGGTCTTGATTCAAATATTTTATTTGTTCTTTGCATGTATTAGAAAAAAACATTTCAATAATTAATTTCAAACTAAATAGATTTTAGAAAAAAAATGAGGTCATGTTTAGTTCATCAGAATCAAATTTACTCATGCAAACTCATCAACTGTATATATTATACATAATCATATCAAATTCAAAGAGAAAATTTCTTTTTCTTTTCGAGACTGATGGGATGATCCCATTTATCATTATATAGAGTTGTCTCATTACTAATTAATGCCACAAAAAGCAAAAATAGAATAATTACTCCTCTATGAGGTGTCCACATAGCTATTGTAATTATTTCTATATAACTGGTGCTTCAATTGGTCTCCTACACATATTTCTGGCCCCAATATCTGCTTGGTTTCAGTGTATATCTGAAACCAACGTGTGCCTAAATATAACCACAAGCTTGCATTTAAAAAAATTTTCCTCGAAGTCATGAGCTTAATCATCTCCAATTTATTATAATAAAAACCACCCTAACGAGCATAATCAATTGGAAAAATGTCTTAAAGTTAAAACTTTTGGGCTTCGCAAACCATCCCATTTGTGCTCTTTTGGTTTTGTCAAATTGATACAATGATGAAAGTAACAAAAAATCATGTAATTGTCTTTTTATCCAAAACTTAATCACACTGCATTGAATCTTAAGCATTAATTCTCCCACGCTCATCCAATCCATATATAAACAGGTTATTAATAGTGAAAATGAACGTTAATAAGTTATAATTAATCTACTAACATGCCAGTATGTGATGATAATAGAACTTTTTATTTGTGAAACTTACTTGTGGCATACACCCGTTTAATATTTTCTGCTTTCTATATTAAACGATATCGTTCAATTCCCTTTTTTTTTTTTTTTTTTTTCTTTTTGCTTACATGTCCAATTGGGCCAATTGTCTTCTTTAATAAACAAATTCATCCGCAACCAGGAATGGTCTTTTGTTTTTTGGTATGGAATGGTCTACTAAGTCAGGCCCATTACGCTATTTTTCCTGTCGTTTTAGTCACGTGGGGCCACCTGGAAACTTCCTCCCCTCCCCGACCAACCGTGTGTCTCTGTCCCAACCCAAATCGACAGTACGTGTCTGTGTGACAGCGAGGAAGAAAGAGCGTCTCGGAGTCGAAACCCTTCCAACCTTCCCTCTCGCCAACGAATCTGTGATCGAATTCCCCAATTTCTAATGGCCTCTGTATTTAGTGGCGATGAAACAGCGCCTTTCTTCGGCTTCCTTGGCGCCGCTGCTGCCCTTGTTTTCTCTTGTAAGCTAACCCTAATCCCTTCATTTTCCTGCGAAATTATCGTAATTTGCTCCTGAAATGTCAATTCAATAAAATCTAATTCTATTATTGGTGTTTAATTCTTACATTTCGTTTTCTCAGGTATGGGAGCTGCCTATGGGACTGCAAAGAGCGGTGTTGGAGTAGCGTCAATGGGCGTGATGAGACCGGAGCTCGTCATGAAATCAATTGTTCCCGTTGTCATGGCTGGAGTTCTCGGTATCTATGGTTTGATCATTGCTGTTATTATTAGCACTGGGATTAACCCTAAAGCCAAATCATATTACCTCTTTGATGGTTATGCTCATCTCTCATCGGGTCTGGCTTGTGGTCTTGCTGGCCTTTCTGCTGGTATGGCTATTGGTATTGTTGGCGATGCTGGTGTTAGGTAATTGTTCTTCAATCCTTTCACAATACTGGATTTCTTGTTATTTTTATTTTTATTCTATTCTATTATCTTATGCTGAATTATAGGTGTAGGTTTAAATTTTTCCTCTTTTCTCTTTGCCTATCTTTGGATTTTTCCTGACCTTTTTTGTTGTTCTGTTTTGAAATATGATTTACCTTTATTAGTAGCTTTTTAACTTGAAACATGCCTTTTGGGCCTTTAGCATTTAGTGAAACAAGATGCCATGGTGGCAGGTTCAGGCTCAAGATCTTATGAGATGCCAAAAGTTCTTTTCATTTTTAAAATAAATAAATAAATTATGGCTTTGTAGTGGTCTTTAAATTTCTTTTAGAGAAACATTAGTAAATTTCTGTTCCTGTTGAAATCTGAGTGACATTGTTAAAGATGTGAATAGTCTCATTTCAATATGCCTATTCTATCTTATTCTGCATGGTCGGTAGAAAGAGCTGGTTTCTATGTTTAACTGAACTTGCAATTTATGTTCCCTGTTGCAACACATATATTTGTCTTAATTAGTAGCTGATGTAATCTTGAATGGGACTCAAAATATGATTCTATGGCATCATATATGAGAAATCCATCTGGTTTTTTATTTGTCTACTTCAGTGACACATTTATAATGCTTGTTATCATGCTGTTAGGTTCAGTGACTTGTTGCCATAATATGGATATTGTTATGTATTATCTTGGTTTATTAAGGATTAAGTTTAGAATTTTGGTTGTTCTCGGCTACATCACATGGCTAGCAAAATGAGGATAGCACAAGATCACCTTATTATTTGTGAAGGGGTTAAAAGTGACCTTGTCTCTGGCTTTTGCTTAAAATTCTTTTCTACTTTTGGAGGTACTGAAGCTAATTGCTAGCTCAAATGGTAGTCAAAAGTCACATCTTACAAGCCTACCCAAGATCTTTGTTAAATTTTAGAAAGAGATGTGGAGACAAATGAAAATGCTTTTTGTTGTGGAATTCTAACCAAGGATCCAAAATATTGTTTCATGGTTCCTAATTGTGTATGCTGTGCTGGTTTCATAATTTTCTTGTTTGAAAAGCTCCAGACTAGGCAATAATTATGCATATTCTATGCTATTTTAACTCAAGTTTGTATGTGTATACATTTATTTCTACCACGGAAACAAGCCTGGCTAAATTTTATTGTTTCTTCCGTAGAGCTAATGCACAGCAGCCAAAGCTTTTTGTTGGCATGATTCTCATTTTAATCTTTGCTGAGGCACTGGCTTTGTATGGACTCATTGTTGGCATCATCCTCTCTTCCCGAGCTGGCCAATCCAGAGCTGACTAGAATACCTGGTTGTTGGCATCACTGGTTACTCTTACATTGCTGCTGCTAGTAAAGAGCGTGCAGGTGTTTTATCAAGTTATTTGTCATGCATGTGATTTCCTTCAAATATATATTAGTTGACCCTTCAAATAAAGCTTCTCATGATTCTTAACATTTTTGTTGTATTCTACAGATATTAGTTCAATCTTGGAAAGCTAGTGTGCACATTATTTGGTTATCCATTCCAAACTTGTGTCCTTTTGTTTTATGATCATCTGCTAGTGCGCTATTTTGGATTTCAATATTATTCTGGCTTCATACAAGCACATTGTCATCTCATTGATAAGAAATGCAAACAGTCCCAAATGTATAAGTACTGTGAGTTGAATAATGATTTTAATGTTGCTTGATAATAATTATCTTGGAAGTTTCTTCCTAGATAGATGCCCCTTTTATTACTAAGAAATATTTGCTGCTTGCGGATATTCTTTTTCTCTCATTATGTTCTGTAGTTTTCCATTTTGCCTTGCGTTATTTGGGACCTGTTTGAATTTCCGTGGAGCGAATGATGCCACAGGATGTAGAATTGCATATGATTTGGTTACACAATGCTAGAAATTGACAGCACATGAACTCCAGTTCTTAGTATGGTTATTTTTATTTTACTGTACAAAGCAATATGTTACCGTTATCAATATGATGTCTTGTGGAGCTATTTTCTGGCCATTAATCCACGGATGTTCATTGTTTAACGAAAATGATAGATCATATGTATTGATGCAAAAGTTGAACTGTTCAATACCACTTTTCATGCAAGTGAATTTCTGTACCTTCAAGTATTAGATTGGTGATTTGTTTGCTCAAGCTCATGGTGTAATCATATGTTAACTATTTTTTTAATCTGTCGGTGGGAACTGGGAGGTTTTTTAACCCACCTCATCCCACGTTCCCACTTTTTCTCTGTTTTCCCTCCCACTTTCTTTCTTTAGAAAAGTCTCAGAGCCTTTTTTAAGAGTGAGAAAAACCAATTATGCTTTTGGATAAACAGTCAATCGGGTCAAGAAGTACGATGTGAAAGGGTGTGGACGTTACATCCATAGGTTAAATCATGGAGTGGAGTTAGGTCTTTTTTATGTAGATCTTGCTTAAGTAATAAATTTTAGATTGGGTCTAGTGCTTATCAAATGTTTGCCTTGTCCATCTTTCGGTTCTCATAGGCGGGGATGTTTGTTTGGGTAGCTACGAACAATGGGACAAGGACATTTTGCTGGCTGAGTTGACATGTTTTGGCAATGTTCAATTAAATAATTTGGGTGGGGATTAAAAATGAAAGCAAGATTTGAAAGGGTTGATGGACATTATTTAGCAATGTTCAATTAAGGTTCATGATGAGCAGTAACAATGAAATGATGTATAATATAATTATGTCAATCGTGCTCATAATTTAAGTTGGATATTTGGAATAGACAATGCGTGTTATGAATTGTGGATATTTATTTGCATTCTCAACTGTAAATCTCTTCATATTCTCTATATTATTATTAAGTTGCTTTATATTTTTTTAATGTATCAATGAAATGAAATCTCTATATTTCTTATTTTAATTTTATGTGTGTTCATAAATAGAGGCAGTACAGTTGATACGCTTAAAAGAAATGAAATGAAAAAAGTTTCACTTCTCTTTTAATATCCTCGTCCCTTCTTGGTTGTTCTTTTAACTTTTATTTTATAACAATTCGTGATTTATGCCTTCTAACAATTAGGAAGTTGGTTTCCTGTCATCCTATCTAAAGATATGATGTTCTGGCTGGGATTGTGGGTAATATTGATCTACAGTTGAAATTTCGTGGTAGTTGTCTTCAGTGGGCAAATGGGTCTCTTGGGTTCGGGTTATTTCAACTTCATTTTGTTGGTCATTAGAATTCTTTTTTTTTTTTTATTGAATTTAAATCGAGTTATTTAAAATTATTTATCAAGAATCTCATATTAATTTATAAATTGCAGTTGTTTTGAATTAAAATATTAATTTAATTTCTAGATTAAAATTTTAATTGATCGAGCCTATTCAAATGAATCAATTTCTTTTTGGAAAATCAAATGATTCAATTTCAAGAGTGATCATAAGAATCGTTGAATTAAATATCAATTGAATTCTATTTTTTAGTATATATATGTATACAGAGAGAAATTTCATTGATAATTAGCCATTACGTGGGGCATTGAGAAATTGACAAACTCATCGTGCACGGCTTGTTCGGCTAAACCATGGGCCGCCCAATTAAAAGAACGAGTCCAAAATGAGCCCGTCTATGTCCAACGTGGGGTCATGATACCTTGCATAGCTTGAATAATTGTAACCAATCCTTGTTGTCGTGCCAAGAGGATGGCTTCTCTGCATGCCAATGCTATAATTAATAGATTTGTAATTGAATGGAAGATGGTGAGATCACGTACGACAATTTTTTTGCGCAAATTAGGCAGAGGTAGGAGACATCAAGGGTAACAATTTGTAAGATGTATGAAATCATTGAAACTTCCAAGTAATTGAACTTTTCAATCGTAAAATATGAAATCGTGTTTTGTTGTCGATGATAAGACAGAAAATTGCCGCTTAATATCTGACAATAAGTAGTTTGCAAAAGTAAATAGGTTTGCTGAGGTAAAAGCGACCATTAACGCCAACAGTGTTGAATTTGGCAAGAAATTATGACAATTGAATCTGGATGTCCTAAATAAATTGGGGTATCAGGCGGAGGTGCCCGAGACGGCACGGCAGCGAGGCTGCGGAGAGAGGCTAAAAGAGTAATCCGATGAGAAAAAAGACAATAAAAACAGAAGATGAGATTGATATAAAAACAAAGGAGTTGATTAAACAAATAAGATGCTGATATTCTATTTTTTCTATTTGCTTTTGGGCTTTTCAAGAAGAATCTGATTACTGGCTGGCTTTGCTTAGCCTGTGGCCCCATGCCAAAAAAAGCAAAAAAACAAAAAACAAACAGAGAAAATAGAGCCTTATTCTTACTTTAAAATAAAAACTATTACTTGCTATGTCCTAAAATTTTTTTTTTTTAAAAAAATACAGATTAATGACAAGATCAGATGCAAATCGACGATAAGGTCGTTACCCCACCCCAAATTTTTAGTCATCATGTTCTCTCTTTTACTACTGTTCCAGTGGGACCTAAAATTTTGTGCACTGTAACATTATCAAAAAAGGAGCTGAGGGCAACTGATGAGCCCACGTGGCTTCACCAGAGATCGAAAGCTTATCGACTCTGTTGTACCCCCTAGTTGGTCTCTATCAAAACCCCTTAGAGAAAAAGGGACACTTCTTTTTTAAAAGTTTTTGCCAGCTTGTACCTCGGACCCTACAACAGTAACGGCTACCTTTTTCACTCTTTCTCTGCCACGTGACTCTACGAGACTGCTCTTCTCTCTTCCCTTCACTTCTTATTTGGCGGGATAAAAAGGAGGGCCCCACTTGTGTCCTTTCCTGGACATCTTTAACTGCGCCTGTCCTAATCGTTGACTGAATATGTCGGACTTTTCTCTCCGCCCTGTGGTCCCCACACCTTCCCCCCGAGGCCGGCACTAATGAAGAAGAATGAGTAAAATGAGGACAAATTTGAAAAAAACTAATGTAACACTGAATTTTTTTTTTTAAAAAAAAAAAATCATATGCTACCGTTGCACTCGGAAAATTAAAAAAAAAAAAAAAGAAGGTCAAAGATCCGTGACCGTAAAAAGTCTCGGTTTCGGGTCTCAAATTGTTTCGGGCTGTAATGCCGGTGAGGGCTGAGAGGTGGGATCCGCCGAGGATGGAATATCGGGACCAACGCGGCAACCTTCGAGCATGAAAACAATATCGGACATGGTGGGTCGATCAAGAGGGTCTGGTGCTGTGCAAAGTAACCCAACTTTCACTCCCAGCAAGAACTCTTCCCATTCTGATGATTCAGGGTCAAGCTCAAGTAATCCTGGCTCTAACAGTTCAGTAATTTGACCCCTCTGCAGTTGCTTCTTGACCCACTTCACTATATCTTCATCTTGGGTGAACATTACAGGTCTTTTCCCCGTCAGTAGCTCCAGCAAAACTATACCAAAGCTGTAGACATCTGATTCTTTTGTGAGCTCTCCTGTTAGTACTGCTTCTGGCGATACATAGCCCAACGTGCCAACTGTTGTTGAAGTGGAGGGTTCTGCTGGGGTTGGCAAGGTCAGGCGATCTAGCCCAAAATCTGAGAGATGGGCTTCGAAATCTGCATCGAATAGAACACTCTGTGGCTTGACATCTCCATGAACAGTGTTTGATGTGTGTAGAAAGGCTAGTCCACGGGCGATTCCAAGAGCTATAAGGTGACGCATTGGCCAATTGAGGACATGGCCATCCTGGTGAGATGCTTCTTGGAGGAGAGTAGCAAGGTTTCCGTTGGGCATGTAGTCATAGACAAGAAGCCTTAAATCTGGTGACCCAGCATAGTATCCACGAAGAACTGTGAGGTTTCGATGCTTTACTTTGCTTAGAAACTCAGCTTCTTTCCTAAACATGTTTTCATCCATTGATCCATCTGGGAGTCTCCTTATTGAAAGTACCATTCCATCGTTATAGCATGCCTTGAAAACTAATCCATACCTGGTTCTGCTAAGCACATTTTCTTCATCGAATTGCCTAGTTGCTTCAATTGTTTCTGCAAGCGTGATCTTGTTGTTAAACATAACAAGCTTTGGCCCTCCATTGTCTGTGCTGCCTCGACCGCCACTCGCCGCTGAGCTAGCCCTTGCAGGGCTCCGTTTCTTCTCCCCTGCTGCTCCTTCTTTTAGTCTCTTGCGCCACCTCAAGAGGCTGAAAATGTAGAAGCAGCAACACAATGCCAAGAGGCAAGCTACGCTTGCAGCCACAACAATCAAAAGAATCAGCCTTTTCCTTCTGTCCCTTTCAGCTATATCCACACATTTTCTGTTCAATGGCTTTCCACAAAGGTCTGCATTACCCGCAAATGCTGAAGGATTGTTAAACCTAGAACCCAACAACACTGGAATCTCACCTTCAAGGTTATTGCTTGACACATTGAAGTATACCAAGCTAGTGATTCGAGTAAGATTGGCCGGAATCTCCCCACTCAAGTTGTTAGTGGAGAGATCAAGAGATGTTAGGTTGGATAAATTGGACAATGAATCTGGAATGTGGCCTGAAAGATGATTAGTATCTAGTAACAATGAAGTTAAGGACGAACATTTGAAGATTTCCTCCGGGATTTCCCCTGATAAATTGTTCCTACTTAAATCAAGCACTTCCAAAAGTGAGAGGCGAGAGATATCAGCAGGAATGTGGCCAGTTAAAGAATTTGATTGCAACTCAAGAATTTCAAGATCAGAACAGTTACCAAGCTCGGGTGGTATCAATCCACAGATGTGATTATTGGAGAGCGAAAGTACGACCAATGACCGAAGAAATCCATAAGTTGATGGAATTTGACCAGATAAGGCATTAGAACTGAGGTTCAAGTAGCGCAAACCCATCAAACTACTGAATCCTTCATGAACATCCCCAGACAACACATTCTCCTGCAAAGCAATCACTTGTAAATTTGGCAAGCCAGAAAGCTCTGATGGCAACTGGCCAGAGAGTTTCTGTTTGCTCAAATCAAGTGTTGTCAGCCTCAACATGTCTCCCAAACTACCTGGAATCTTCCCCGAAAAGGCATTACCACTCAAATTCAGTGACATTATCCGACTCAAATTCCCAATATTTGCTGGAATTTCACCGTAGAAACTGTTTCGACTAACGTCCAATGTGGTTAAATTGCTCAACCCCATGAGCTCCTCTGGCAAGCTTCCATTCAAACCATTATCACGTAAACTCAAGGTTTCAAGTTCCGTGAGATTCCGGAAAGTCTCCGGAACTAAACCAGAGAACTGATTTGCACCTAGAGATAACTCTTTCAAACCTCTTATATCACCCAAGACTGCAGGAATTTCCCCCGAAAAGAGATTCCCTTCAAGATCAAGAACACGCAATGACCTACATTGTGTTATCTCCGCCGGTATAACGCCTCTGAAAGAATTGTCAGCCATCTTGAACTGTTCCAATCTCAACATATTTCCAATCTCCGGAGGAATCACACCGGAAAATAAATTCCCTGAAAAGTCCAACGATGTCAAAGTAGCCACCTTTGTTAACCATAAAGGAAACAAGCCGCGTATTTTATTCCTTTGAAGATCCAAAACCTGCAAAACACTAAAGCAGTCCCCTGAATCAGGCCCGACAACTTCTGTAAATGCATTGAACCCGAGCTGCAAGATCCGCAGCGACGGCGGATAAACCGATATATTGCAGAACATGGACGATGGAACTGAACCAGAGAGGTTATTTTGTGAAAGAGAAACGACTTGTAGCTTAGGAAGTGCTCCTATGGCCGCCGGGATCACACCTCTAAGTGAGTTACCATTGGCGCTCAAATGCACAAGCGAAGAACAATTAGCAATGGCTGATGGTATAGTCCCTTGTAAAAGATTGTAATCCAGCCAGAGATACTGGAGATATTGAAGCTCACCAAAGCTCACCGGAATCGAACCAGACAACTCATTGTATGAAAGATTGATTAGTTGAAGCTGGGAGAGACTAGCAATGGTGGGTGGGATTGAACCAGAGAAAGTGTTAGATGAAAGATCCAGATACGCAAGGTTCGGAGGGAGATTGGGAGATATTTCACCGGAAAGATGGTTTTGAGCTACATTTAGGACTTGAAGATCGGTGAGGTTACCGATTTCCAGAGGGAGATTTCCGGAGAGCGAGTTGTACTGCAAGAAAACAGCACGTAGTAGTGTGCATCTGGAGAGAGAAGAAGGGATAGTTCCATTTAAGGAGTTGGACCTGAGGCTCAACTTGCGCAGCATGTGTAGGTTGGCTAATTGTTCACTGAGTCGACCAGCTAACTGGAGACGAGGAAGACGAATCTCAGTGACACGGTTATTAGTACAAGCAACTCCACGCCAGTCGCAAGGAGCGGAGGGCGTGGAAGAATCCCAGCCATTCAGAGCTCCAAGTGAGTCGTGAAGATTGAGCTTGAAGGACATCAAGGCTTGAATCTCCGCCAGATTCTCAGAGCTGCGCTGGGCACAAGCGCGTAGAAACAGAAAGAAAATGAAAAGAATACAAGAAATCATAGCCATGGGCAATGGACAAAAATATAGCGAAATGGGAATGTGTATTTCTTGGGAAGAATATTAAAGATTAAAGAAGGAAGGGAAATGGCAATAGAAGCAGAGCAGGCATGAGAAACGTAGCAGAGGAAGAGAGAGTGTTGGTGTTGGTGTTGGTGTAGGTGCGCCCATGACTTGAGAGGGTGGTGTTTGTTACAGGGAGAGACCCACAAGCTGAGGTAAAGAGATGAAAAAAACAAAATATGCACAGAGAAAATGCAGAGATTCTCGCAAACAAATAAAGAAATAAAAAATTTATCTTTCTTTAATGATTGCTCTTCCCCAAAAGGCTTTGAGAAAGCACTTATGAAACAGTTCCTCCAAGTGGACCTTTTAAATCTCACTTGATATGATATGGGTTGAATCATTGAATTTCTGTGTGATCTTATCCCTGCTTTGTTTTCTTTTTCCTTTTAATTTTGCTCTTAATTGTATTTATTTTTTTGTTTAAGTATTCAAGAAACAAAAACCTAACATATTTATAGTCATGTGACTGCAAAGATCACACCCCCACTCCTCCTCGTCATTCCTTCCCTTGGCTCCAACTTGGGCATTTTTTAAATTATTCTCAACAATTAAAATGATGCTGAAAAAATTAGAATGATGTTCATTCTTTTGAAATTTCACGTTGAATGGAAACGTGTATGTGGAGATTATATAAAAATAAAAATTTTATTAAAATTATTAAAATTTTAACAATAATTTTTTTTTATCATTAATTTTTTTTGTTCATTAAAAAAAAACTTACACTCTCCTTTAATCACTCAAATATTAAAACATATCATTTTAATAAATAGTTTTCCCACAAATCCTATTATTAAGAAACTTACTTCTAAATGAAAATATATACATTTATTAACTTAGATATTAAAATAATTTTCTTATTTTTCTAATTTAAATTATGTATCAATGCAATAAAAAAAAAAAGAGTCAAGCAAGAAGCACCTTTATGCTTTTATTAATAGCCTTAGTGAAATATTTTAAAACAATATTGTTTTCAACAATAACAGCAAGATAACACAGACCATACAATTGTCACACTTCTATGTGCTTTGACAACTTCTTTTTTTTTTTTAAGCTGTTATACTTTTCCTTATTTTTCTGACTTTTATATCAGTTGTTGAACTTTTTGAATTTCTGTATTGGTTGGCTTCTCTTTCTCTGTTTGATTCAATGGTCAAGATGACAAATGAGAGAGCAAGGGGGAAAAGGGTATCATTATCATTAAAACATTCTTTCAAGGTTGATTAGCTTTAGGTTTGTGAAGTACATAGAGGCAGGCAATACCATAACCATAAGCTTGTTAAAAAGAGGATTAAAAAAATATTAGATGGGGATTACAGGATTCAAGTCATTTCATTTATTAATAAATGAAAATATTTACTATCATAATATTAAAAATTTGAGAAACACCATTATATAATGCATGATGTGGGACTCGTTTAATTATTTTTTTAAGAAAAAAAAAAGAAAAAAAAAAGCCCACTAGCTAAAAAGTTTAATTAATTGGATGGGCCTCAAATTAGGTGGATGTCAAATAATAATGCAACAGAAAAGGTAACCAACCATCTCTGAGTCTTAGATTGCAGAGAATTATTAAAATGTGGCAATTGTTTGGTGGCAAATTTGAATTTATTTTATGTTAGCGGGAGCAGATTCGGCTCTAAATTGCTACTATAACTTTAAAATTATCTGGATATTGTCCTATTTAATAGTCTTCCATGCATCAGTTTCCAGACAATTATCATATTTGATTGTTGTAAATTGTATGTTATTTATGAAAAATTAAATTTGGTGCTTAACTACTTACCTATTTTCAATTAGGTTTAAAAGTTTGAATTTTAGTGTATTAATCCTGATATTTTATTTTTTATTAAATTAATTTTCTGCTTTAATGTGTTCAATAGTACATATATACTAGTCATTTTACCATTGCATTCCGCATACCAATTATTATTATTTTTAGTAATATAATTTAATATATTTTATTATATTTTCATAATTATATTATGATGTTTTAATGATTATAATTTTATAATATTTGAAGTTGTGAATTTAAGAAAATTGTGAAATTCTAAAAACATATACTAAAAAAATTTTAGATTTTAATAATTGAGATAAAATTTTAATAGTTGAAATTTAAAAATATATAAATAAATTTAATATGATAAGTTAATTTTTATAGATAAATTTAAAAAATAAATATAATAAAAAAATGTCATATTATAATATTTAAACATATTTATTAATTTATATGGCACAAGAGGTACCTAAGTATAATTATTATTCTATGTGGCATATTTTCATGAAGTATTTTTTAAATATATATGAACAAGTCTAATAGTGTATTTGAAATCCTATTATAAAATAAATTTCATTAATAATGGGTCACTTTAAGAGGTCCTATGACCATAAATCAAATTTATTTTAGAAGTTGTGAATTAAATATTTGCCACAACCCCATGAATTTAATAAATCTTTTCAAGAGGTCCAACCACCATAAAATCAAATTTAGTTTAAAATTTATGAATCAAATCTTTGCCACAACTCCCTAAATTTAATAAATCTTTTTAAAAGGTCCAACCACCAAAATCAAATTTACTCAATTTTGATTAGTTGTTCAAGGACTGTTTCATGACAATCAAACCTGAAACAATAATTGAATAATAAATATTATTTATATAAATAAATAAGTAAAATGTTTATTAATATATATTTTAGAAAAATCTCATGAACACAGTCCCAAGCACAGGTCCGATTAAAGAACCAACTGCAAAAGACCCGGACATTAAGCCCATTGCAAACCCAGCAAAGGTGTCCCAAAGCTCAAACTCAAAATGGTACGTGAAATTGCTGCTTTTTACTTTGGATTAATTTTATTAGTAGTTTTAATTTATATAATTGAAATCAGTTAATTTTATTTTATTTCAGTGTCCCATTGCAAAATAAATACCAAAACATAAAAAGATTTGTGTGGCTGCTGGGATTCGAGCCCAGGTCTCCACGGCCACAACGTGGAATTCTTACCACTAAACTACAGCCACCAGTTGCCTTTGCACTATATCCTTAATAAAATTATATAAAAATTTAGCTCTGTCTAACATAATTCATTAACAATAAAAGACAATAAATTTCATTCTCATTAAATCCTATTTCACAATATTAACTGTTCTAATATAAGTTGCTAGCTATTTATCTAGTGATTTTAAAATAAAAGTATTTAATAAAAATAATTATTGAATTAACTATAAAAATAATAGTATTATTTTGTTACCTTTGCTAAAAATATTTTCTCAATTTTTAAAAGTTAAAAGAGTAACTTTTAATGAACTACTCTCTTAATTTTTAAATATCAATATGAATATTATACTACTAAATAATATAAATATAAAAATTAATAATTTAATTATAATAAAAAAATTAAATATTATCTTAAAAATCTTTGTGGATGGCTAAGCTTTACGCCAATATTTTCTTATTAAAATTTACGTCAATGTTTTCGAATCCTAATCAATCCTCATCCCATTACCATCTTTAATCCTATTAAGTGAAGGGTGTTCCAGAAATAGAGAAAGAATTCCATTAATCCAATTAAATTTATTTATTTTTTAATATTAAATTAATATATATTGACTTATTTTTAAGAAGTTATAATTTTCAAATGATAAAAATAAAAAATGTATTATTCAAACTGAATTACATGCAAATAAAAGAATAATATTAAGTTTATTGAATTTCATTTGTTTGACATTTTTCTTTAATTATAAATTAATAATGTTCATCTTTCCCCCAAACGTAGCATTTTTCTACTGTATAATTTAACATGAATGAATCAATCAAGCAGGGGTAATGTCTTGCTTCATTTCAATAATTAGATCGTTTGATTTATAAAAACAATAAATATGATTCACTTTAAATAAAAGAATACTTTTAAACTAAATATTATTAATTATAGATAATATATTATTAATAAAATTATAATTAATATGTTAATTAATTAAAAATTCAGTTATATAGGTTAGTTTAGCTACCAAACCAATTGAATTATAATAAAAATAAAAATTTTTAAAAATTACTAATGAATAATTATATTTAAATAATTAAATTTTATCAATTCTATTTGATTATAATCGAATGCACTATTAGTTATAGGAAGAAGGAAGCCTCAGTAGAATCTACTCCCAACACTCCAACCCATTGTCATGGCTGCAATGCAGTTTTGTTTGACAAAGGGAAAGTAAATTTCAGTTCAGTCATAACTTTTACCACATTCTAGTTGAACTATTAGGTAATTTTACCACAAAATGGGAATGAGCATGTAATAATGGTAAGTCTTAGGGAAACCCAGGAAATTAAATTTAAACAATTTAAAAAAAAAAAAAGAAAGAAAAAGATATCAAAGGGATACCATAGGATCTAGACCAAGGACTGAACATCATGGGGCATCAAAGCAGCAGGCAAAGCTGCAATCTTGTTCTTGGTAGGCAAAGAAGGAAAAGAATTCACAGACTTCTTGGAAGAAACTTTGTGAAAGACATTGAAGAAAGAAGCACCAGCAAAAAGGAAACAGAAGCAGGCAACAGGAATGGAAAAAACAGTGTTGATAGCTATGAAGGTGGTTCCCGGACTGTCTTCTGCATCCACATACTTTATGTCCATGGTCACTGCCAAGACTATAAATCCCCCAGTGCCTGCAGCTTGGAGGCCCATGACTATCCAGAAAATAGTTGAATCAAATAGCCTGTCTATACAATTAGCATCCATTAACACCTGAATGTTTTTGGGTTTTCTTTTTCTTTTCCTTTTTGGGTGAGAAAATAAGAGAAAACAAGGAACAATAATCAAACTGTGGAGGAACTACATTAATTCGTGTAGCATCATTGGAACTAACGGCAGAAAAAAGTTTTTTTTTTTTTTTTTTTAATTGTGGCATTAGAATTTTCACCGAATGATATAATTATTTGCCTAATGAGACAAGAATAGGCAGAGAGTAGATTAGGAGTAAGACTAAAAAAAGAATGGAAGAAAACAACTGAAAGGTCATAAAAAGCCGCTAGTCATGGAGACTTGCCAAAGCCAAAACACTCTTTTTAGTCAAAATTAATGGGAAGCAAACTGAGTTGGCCTGCAATGCAATGCAAGCTCCTTATCATATGGCCACAATTTCCACACATTACATTTGGGAAACGAAAAAGGGTTGGTTTTTTTTTTTAATTTTTTTAAAATCCCAGGAAAATAATTTTTTGAATTCTTGATTTTTTTTTTAAATTCAAAGAGATAATTTTTATTCATAAATAGTTATATAAAATTTATAGTAAAATTATGGCCATGAAATTTTTCAATAACACTGCATCTTCCTATTAATTAGAGATTTCACAATAATTAATGCCATCACGTTTTGAAAATTCAAATTCATATGATATAACAAATTAATCTTAAAGAATTATATCGAATTAAAGAATTTAAATAAACATCAAGAGAAGTAAAATTCTTGTGTAAACTGGATAAAACTCTAATTAAGAGAGAGATAAAAAGTGCAAGCCAAAAGAACTCCACAAAAATAAGAAAATTAAAAGATAAAATAACATAATTTTTTGAAAAAAAAAAAAGACTTATTACAGATAAAAATGGCTAACAGTAGTGCCAAAAGATTTTTCCAGAGGAAGGATTCATGTTAATCACATGTAATCATCAATAATAAATGTATCAAACTAATAAATCCTTATTGATTATTTTTAATTTTTTTTCTTTATAAAAGAAATCCAATTGTTAAATTAAACAACAACAGAAAAAAGAGTAAATATTTTACAACTTAAAGGTGCAACCTTCTTGCAAACTATACAAAAAGCTTTTTAACCATACCAATGAAAAGGAACATTGGGATGATAAAAGTCCTCATCTTCGTGTAGAAAATTGAGAGTAAATCTTGACGCCTCTTTGCTTGAATCAACAAATAACAAAGAATAAAAACGAAACGAAAAGATAAAAAATAGTTCGAGTACCGCACTGGGGAATTGTATTTGCATATGATTTTGAAGTGGATGCTCATATTGAGAAGTTGCTGAAGAAATATAACCAGAAAAATGGCTTTCAGAAATCAGTAATCACCGTGAGTGAGAGGAAGGCATACACACAATACAGATTCATAATTTCCTAAATTTATACATGTCATCACTAAAATCAAGAAACTTTCATATTAAGTTCACACAGAACCATATCTAACACTCTCATTATACATATTTTCCTCTTGATTACACGCCAAAAAGAAGAAAATTTTAAGGAGAAAATGGAAGCGCATCAGCCTGGCAATAACACACCATTTCTGTCATGAACAGATTTACAAGCTCTCTCACAACCAATTACAGTTAGAATGAGAAAATGCAAATAAAAAAGTACCTTTAAATTGAATACTTATCTATGCATGTTGGTTTGGTGCTGTCTAATCATCAATTAGCCATGAAATTTTTACTCTATGGTACTCCACAAAAAGCTTACCAAATAGACAACACACTCCACTTCCAAGTAGAAGATTTCCCCCTGCTTAGGTGCTGTGGTGTAAAATTGAGAAGCCCAAACATTTCCTTCAATGTTTGTTCTTGCCCTTCAACACCAACCAGTTTCGCAACAAGAGTGGCACTTTCGGTAATATGGTCCATGTCTTTTGTCTTAGTCCACAGGAGATGGACCAACTGCATTCTTCTATTGCTTGAACTCAATGAAATACCCCATTTCAGGAAAATGTTCTCTCTTTCTTCTCTAGAAAGCCTCTTCTGCATTTGCCTACACAGCATCTGCCTCTCTTTATTTAAAGCTCTCTTGCTGTTTGAAATAGAAAAACTAATTATCTTACTGCACTTGAATACAAGTATGTGCATGTGTTTGTGTATTTATTTGATGTTAAACATGCAACTAATATACCTTGAAGTGAGACTTAGACTTCTTCCATCAACCAGAGTTTCGTTACCCCGGGAAAATGTGTCCTGGAGAAAGGACAGCTTCCTGTGCTCAACCTCCATGTAGAAAGAATCTGTTGGATCACCCTTAAACAGCAGGAAGAAGTAGGTCCTATGAACCAATGAGACACTGCAAGCATGCCAAAGTTCAATAATCTCCCGTTGGAGCCTCTTAAATTCTGAAGCCCACTTCACAGCACTTTCTAAGTCATCTTGAATTGGATCCAACCCAACGTCTTTCACATTCTTTCTCAATTCATTGGCTTCTGATTTTGTTTCTTGTTCCTATCAATCATGATGATCAAGAAAAAATAAATGAGCAGTTAGTTCATCAATCAATCTAATTTTAGTCCACCTTCAAATTGAACAAAAAGGAAAATGGATGGACAGAGAAGATGTTAGAAGAGAATAAGAAAAAGTAGATATATGATACATCCTGCAACACAGCTGAATAGTTTTGGCATTCCTACGAGATTTGAGAGTGATAATTAACCATTAATGTGCAGACAAAATGTAGGGCTTCAGTTGTTGCCATTATTATCTAAGAATAAGGTCCATAACTGAATGATAAAACGATAAAAAATGCATGAAGCAAAAAAGATATTGAGCTATTAAAGAAAGAAGCATGACAAAAGAAAACAAAAACTGACCAATTGATCAATCAAGTATTTCATTCCTGCCTGTGAGTTACTAACACTGGTAGTACTATTCCAATCAATGGAAGTTTCAATACTTTGAATTTGATAATCATCAACAGCAGCACTGCCCACAGAAGTCGATGAGCCATTTCTTGATAATTCTTTGGCATCATGAGCAGGCTTCAATGCAGAAAATTTTCTTTGAGAACCCTCATTTCTCCCAATGAAATCTTTTTCAAACCCTATAGGTGGCGTGTTTTCATTCTTTTCTACTTTCTCAAACAAACATGCTGGCGTACTCATAAGTCTTGCTCTACAACTTCTACTCCTAATCATCTTCAAGCTTCTAGATCTAGACACACCTTCTTCCAGCAACCATGGAGATGGTCTTTCGGGTGATGGTATTATAAAATCAGAATGCAAGCAATTCAGCTCTTTCTCTTCCTTCAACTGAGGTGACCCTAATTCTTGATTTTCTCCATCTTCTTTCTCAACCTCCGTCAATCCTGAGGTGCCCATATTTATATTAGGAGATGAAAAATTAGATTCTGCATATCTGTTTGGGCTATTCTCCGACATTCGTGAATTTGCATATCTGTTTTCACTTGACTCATCCACTGTGATGCATTGTACTTCCTTGCAAAGATTGCCTGGATTCTCACAAGTCAGTTCTTCACTATCCTTCACATGTTGACCATCACCAACGAGATTAGAAGTACAGGTTGATAGTTCAGGAGAGGAATTTATTTGAACATAACTCTCTTCAAAGTCTACAAGTTGGATAAAGTTCTCATCAGAATTGCTACTAGTGTCTCCAGCAGAGCACTGAGATGCATCAAAAGACCTGACACTAATATTTAGGAAGTGAGGATCCTCTGAAGCAGGTGAATATGATACTGAATTTTCAGATTTAAATGAATTTCGCACTCGCAATTTAGGGTAATGATTATCTGGATCTGCCTGGACAAGGAATGAAACTTAGAGAAGACAAATGGAGATAAAATTGGATGCTTCAGCTAGATAAAATGTTTTAAGGGAGAGGAGGATGATATGCATACTGATATTGTAGAAGATCCATCATCTTCAGCCACTCTTAGTAGATTCACAACCCGAGAATTAGCAATTTCTAGTTGCTGATTCAGCTTTGAAACCTCACTCATTAGCTGCATGAGAGGAGAAAATTGAAAATTCAACATTAAAAGAAAGTAGCTAAGTATTGGCTACAGGAATGACAAAATTATTCATGTGCTGAAATTCTGATGGTTATACACATAATTGTCTGGCATACAATTAAAATATGAACCAATATTGAAATTATAAAATGAAAAAGTAATTAAAAAAAAAAGGAGGAAGCAATACTTTTTGCAAGTTACATGCAAAAATTTTGATAAAGAGGGGACTAATTCATAACAGGGGTTGCTTCCTGACCGAATTCGATATATAGGTCAATGAAGTAGGCTCTGGGAAGCTCCACCATGCAATATGGGAGTGTGAGAAAGGGATGGCAACATGTGGAATTAACTACATAGTTTAGACAAATTGACTTCTTGTATAAGTTGTCCATTCCTCTACTCTAGTTGAATTCTACTAAACGAAGGGCTCATAATAATTTTTTTTTTTTTTAAAAAGTCCTGAAGTTTTGCAGTCATTCAACTGAAGTCACACAGATAACATCTAAGTTAGCTTTGTGGCCATATTATATTCTTCCAATATATGGTCAGGCCATGGTTGGTCAGTGTTCTGAATCCTCGATTTTAACCCCTGCCCCTGGGACATGGAAGGGAACTGATTGACGAAGTTACTAGGGTTGATGCTCAGGGCTGGGGTTAATCATTGAAACATATAATATACATAGATATTTATGCAAGGACGTGCATATGTGATTAATGAAAATATGTTCCTGTATTCGAGTGTGCTTTCACCATACGAAGATGCAGGTTGATTGTACTTGGGAGTAATTAACACTTTAACAGGTACTCAATGTGATGCAAGGAGCCTATTACATCACCTTTTCAATCTGAAGATCTTTTTCTCTCAGTAACTCTGTGGAATCTGATGTACCAGAATTAGATCCTGTACTTCTCAACTCACTCTCCAATCTAGCTAATTCCCTTTGCAGTTGCTTTACCAATGCTTTATCAGACACAACCACATTGACATGTGCATTGGTTGTCACTTCCTTAGCACAACTTGCAAACAGGAGTGTGTTTCTAGATTGTTCAACATGGGTTCGTGCAGGGCTTATAGTGCAGATGATAGCAGTCCTAGCATTGCCTCCTAAGGAAGACTGTAGTATGCGGGTCAGCTTTGAATCTCTGAAAGGAATATGTCCATTTCTTCCTTTGCTGCATCCAGCCATAAATTTATATAAATTAGCACCAGATTTTAAATTCAGTTTAATAGGAATTGATTTGTGCAAACAGTAAAGGGAATAAAGAAAATAAGAGAATGTGAACCTCCGAAAAATGCGTAAAATTCCATATACCATAAGAATGAAGAATTTAAAAAAATAAAATAATAAAAAGCAAAACAGTTTCAGAAAGACTAGGCCAGCTGCTGCCATAATCAATCCCAAGACAGTTATCTATTTGTTAAGAAAATATCCATATCTGAACTATCATATGAATAGTTGAATCCTATAACTAAAGTGTAAATATGTATTTTTCATAGTGGATTGGTGGATTACAGGAAGATGCTTTAAGTCTACACTGAATGAAGTTAAGAAGAAAGCATAAGTTGTGTAATTTCTTATTTCACTCCTGTCAATAACAACAATGTAAAATTTTGAAATCTGACAGAGGTTGAAAATACAGCAAATGTATTTGATGGGCTAAATTTGAATTCTGATTACAATCATACTCTAAAATCCCACAAAATTAGAATAGTTACAGAAAGTAGCTGCTTCCAACACTATTTCACAAGTAGTTAAAATTTGAGAAGTCTGAAACAGGTTACAAAAGCTCACCTTAGCTTTCGGATAACAGTCCCCAATGTCAGTAAACTGCGATTTATGTGGCACCCTTCTTTTAACCTCATGCCAGCTGACAAAGACTGAGATGCACGCTCACTTCCTGCTAGATCAACAAAATTCTGGATGGAAAACAACTAATATTACAGATGTTGCTGTCAGTTTTACCAGATTAGTCAATGACAAACTTCAAGGATTCATACCACAGTGGCTGCAAGGGTGCTTGACTTGCCATTGCCTAAATACTCACATGCAGAACTTTCAATCGTCTGACATGAACTCATTATCAGTAATATGACGCGACAAAAAATTATCTGGCAGTGCTACCTTAAATTTCATAGTGAAATAACCATTAAGTTATACCAGTCTCAGAATCTGATGAGATCTGGAGCTTGTTTCATTCATGGAAGTCTCCCCTATTTGTCTCTGAGCTGCAGAAATGCACCAAGACATTATTAAGTATATAGTCACCAGTCTTCTAGTGAAAGCAAAAATTAGTCAAGGGAATGACTTGCCTTCACAGACAGATAGAAGTTCTTTGAAATGATTCCAGTCCCTTAGTTTTTCCTCTGTGAGTCTCTCAACAACTGTCCCTCTCTATTAACATTGACAATTGTTATTGCAATGGAAAATGCATAGAGCAGTTCTTCACTATACAAAATATGAGAATTACCTCCGGGTCGTCTAGAAGTCGAAGAGGAGTTGTATCCATACTAAGGAGGTCTCGTACTGATTCATTGTAAATCTCCATGGCAGAGAACTTCAAAATAAATTCTCTTTCCTTATGCTATAGAAAAGGAAAATACAGAAGGTCTCAACCAAATCAAGGGGAAACATAAAAAAATTATAAAACACTAGATTAAGAGTAACAATTTTGCATTACCTTGTCTATATAATCATATATATCTGCTACAGTGTACTCGGTAATTCCACTCATGGTGTATGTCTTTCCACTACTTGTTTGTCCATATGCAAATATACTTGCTGAAGTAATTATCATGAAAAGGAAAATGAGAAAAGGTAAAAACATAAAGATGAAGTTTGGAGTAAATTTCACACAACAGGAACAATGAAAAAAATTAAAAATAGGTTGTACTTACAATTTATACCATTGACAACTGAAAGTGCAACTTCCCTGGCTCCTTCCTCATACACCTGCCTTGTGGAGGAATCAGATCTAAATACTGTGTCTAAAACCAACAAATTAACCAAAAAAACATTACTAAGAATAACATTAATGAACACATATCAACAAAAATATAACCAACTTCACAACATAGCTATGGAACAAAAATATTACTCGATGCCCGAAAGTGGGGATAAATTCAGCATTAGTAGATCAATAAACTAAAAAAAATAAATAAAAGAAAAAAGCAATATCATATCCAGTTTCCCAATATTATGAACAGATTCAAAACATTACTCGAATTGCAGAATAATCTTTGTATCAATTAACTGTGGTGGCCACATTAATACTTCTCTATATCAACATATTTTGGCAAATCATAGACACAGAATTGGAGATGCAATTAAAAGACAAAATCAAAATTTATTAAACTGTGACATAAGCAAATTTCTTACCAAATGTATAGGCAGTTGGGTACATGGACCTCTCAGAAACTGAAAGATTATTCCTATATATGACAGTGCTATCATTGATGCATTCCCAATCTGATACATCATTCCTTACAATTTCCTTCTCATTCAAAGGCCTCAGCCGAACTGAAACAAGAATTTTCTCCTCACCACCACTCGACCCCTGTATCTGCTCCTCCTCATCAGCGGCCCCCATTTCTCACCTTTGGTCTCAGCAAGACTGGAAATCATACAATATGTAAAGAAGTCAATGTATGCTCATACAGACCACACAAATACATCATTTTGCCTCTTTTTGTCAGCTCCCTCTCTTTTTCTTATTGTCCAGTTAATGCATTAAGTTTGGTATTTGTTTAATAAAACAAGTTTGCTGGACTCATGGAGAACATAAGGGCCACGCAACCTTAACTACCACAATCATATACATCGGCAAACTAATCATGGGTTAGTGCTAAATTCACCAACACTTTTGGTCAGTTCTTTGTCTCAAGCAAGAAACCAATTTCTTAATCTTTAATTAAAAAAATAAAGGCCTGACCAAATACATATGCCCTTTCGAAAGCTATCATTCTTAGAGTCAAACAAATGGTGGTAGTCCAATTCAATTGACAAATTTGGATTTTGCTAAAATGGTCCCCGATAACAGACTGTCAAACACCTCGATCTTCTCTTATTACCTTTACAGCATGTGGCTATGGAATATAGCTTGGAATTTATATATATCTATATATATATATATATATATATATATATATATATATATATAACAGTAGTGAAAGTGAGAAAACTAAAATAAAATAAAAATTTTCCTTTTTGACCTTGGGGAGTGAGAATTCACTGTCTCTTTCCGGGAATGTTTGTGGCCTCTGGAAGAATCCTCACTGACTCCATGTGCAGATTATCTGCATTACAACCAGCTACACCTAACTATGACGAAAGCGCTTGGATTTTCTGCTCCAAGATTTCAGTGTTTTCGGCTGTTTTCGATGTCGTCTAAATGTAGCCCTGTAACGAACAGAAATCTCATCACAGGTTGCCCAGAATCACAAAAGCAGATAAATATTATCGAAAATAAGGCATTACAAGACAAAATTTGCTTGCATCCAGCAGAAGAAGAAGAAGAATGAGCGTGAAATTGGAATTTAACGGGTCATTTTAAATCCAAAATCTTCAACAGGAAACAAAAACAAATTAAAAAAGTTGGAATCGAAACATTTAGGAATTGAACTCCAACCAGAATCCGATTACGTGCAACCAGGCAATGCCTTAGCAACAACGGCAAATGAATTTTGAAATCTTCCGCGAAATTCTCTGGATCAAATAGTTAAAATTTAAGAACATGGTCATAATCATTCAATCAAGCAAACCAAAAAGAAAAAAAAAAATCTGAAAAATGTAGAGGATTATTCTCTGACCTCAAGCAGCTCTAATCTCATTGGAGAAACCGCGAAAATTGAAAGAAGAGCGAATGGAGGTGGAGAGAAAACGGATTCCCTCTCCCTGGCCTGTGTGGTGTGTTATGTGAATGGATTATAAAAGGAAATGGAAAAAGGAAAAAATTGGGAGTCGGGTTGGTTAGTTGCTTTCTTAGGCTCCCAGCTGCTGTTTGGATGTTATTAGCCTTTGATTTAAAACTACCGCGTTAATGCTAAAAGCTAAGCTAACACTCCATAATTAATTGACAATTTTAGCCTAATTAAGTTATTATCATGTTTTTACCTAATTTGCTTCCTGTTCAAGCAGGCTTAATTAATTTTCTAAATGCATTCATTACTTATTAGTTAGTTCGATGATAACTAATAATATGTTTTTATTATTGGGTCAGTGAATAGGCCGGGTCATGAATATATTCATTTAATCATTCTAATAAGTTAGACTTAATTAAAAAATTATTTATTATTCAAAATCTGCATTATTAATTAATAACTTTGAAGTAAATTATTAGATAGTAGTTATAGAAACAAATTAAAATCATTGGTTAATTTTTATTTAAGTAATTTTTTACTAATTAGTCAAGGATAAATTTTGAATATATATAAATTTAATTATTAAACCTTAATTTTAAAAAAATTTCTAAATCCGTCATTAATTACAATTAAAATGACAGATTATTTATGTTGAAAATAAATATAATATTTTCATATTTATCTTTTATTTAGAAATAATATATTTTAGAGAGTTAAGTGTAGAAGGGGGAACATTATTGATTTTGTTGTGTAATCTAATGGTATTCACATTTTTCTAATTTTATATCTTTTTAAAAAAAACTAATAATAATAAAAAGAGACGATGGCTTGTTAATTAGCTTATTAGAAATGCAAGTGGCAGAAGCTGGAAAGTGAAACTGAAAATTAATTTCACCGTCCAGAAGGTAGGACAATGGAAATAAAATAGATAGGGCTCCCATTTGTTTAGTAATATGAGTTAATTTTTTTTTATGTTAAATATTAACTACTCAAATTCATTTATATTAATAATTAATAAAATATAAAATATAATTTTATAATAATATTTCATATATGGTAGAATTATTAAATTTTTATAATATAAATTATTAATAAAATATATTTTATATAAATTATTAATTAAAATGTATAAACGAATAATAATTATATTTGAAATAAGATTGAATCATTTATAATAAATTTTAATCAAATTTATAAAAAAAAATTGATATTTAAATGCATATTAAATTCGGAATTGAGTACCATTTGCATGGCTAGGCTATATATTCTATGGTTTAGAGGCTGTTTTCTAATTTTTGTTATTGTCAAATATTATTTGTTATTTTTTGACTATCCTAAAAATGTAATTTTTTTTTTTTAAGAAAATAGAAACAGAGGCATATAGAAAATATATTTTAATTATGATAATCACCTATGAGTATTTTTTGAGTGGATTACACACGATAATTGAATCCATATATTATTGTGGAAAGTCTATACACATTAAATCAGATTCATCAAATTCATGTAGATATTTCAATCATAATTAATACTAAGAAGGCTTATAAACGTTTGAGCAATTGCCATTCACAACTCCAAGAGGCGTTTCAAAATTTGAATCAGTGGTTGGTTTCCTTGCCATAAATAAGATTGACCTCCAACCCCAAGTTTCCATGCATGAGAATAAAAAAGCAAATTAGGGAATTATTCAGCCTGCTCATGGATCACTATTAAACAATATCTCAAAACGTTCCTGGAATAGTTCTAATTCCCCAGTCATCCTTTTTGAATTTTCTTTGACTCCACTGTGAGACAAACAATGAAGCTGTCTGCTACATATGCAAATACAAATCAAGCGAGCACAGAGGGACTGTTTTTGACCAAACACCCCATGCCCATGTGAATTGTGATGATGAGTAACGGCCTCATAATATAACATTATTATTATTATTATTGAAATTTTTTTAACGTAAATTTTTTTAACGTTATTATATTAATAATATGGATTTGACACTGCCAAAATAAAAAACAGACCATCCACGTGATGTATCACGTGCAACTTTCATTTCTCTTTTTACTTATGTGTGAAGGAAAAAAAAAATATATATGTGTATATATATATATATATTATCAAGAATCAACTTTTGATAAAGAGAAGCAAAAAAATAATTTATGAATACGTGGCGGTGTTCGGTTTTGAATTGATGAGTTGTGCTGGACTTTAGAAATGCACGTGCATGTGCCCGCTTTCTTCTATCTTTTATCTCTTTTAAATTTGTTGAATTGGCTTTGACAATAAAAAAAAATAAAAAAATTGTTCCATTGGTTGTTGTGAGAGTCGAAATTCGATTTTTTTCCTTTTTCTCATTTAAATCATTTTTATGGGATTCCTTTATAAGTTATAATATAATGCAATACAATTAATTTTTTTATTAAAATATAATAAAAAAATTTAATCACATTAAATTATAATTTATCAAATAAAATGTAATTATATATTTTGATATTTTTATAGTTAAAAATGCATAGGCATTTACATTTTATTTTATGCATGAAATAAAATAAAATAAAATAATTACTCAATTATATATGATTATAGAGAATGTAGTTATTCTTCACTTATAAATAGAATTTATATTTTATAAACTACTAATTGTTTTATTTTTTTTTAATATAAAAAAATTAAGTTTCGATTGTTATCAGTTTTGCAAGTAAAGTGGTAAAAAATTGCCTTACATTTAGAAAATTTATTGGACCATGTGAAAAAGTTATAAAATAATATATACGAATCCATTCACATGAGAAGAAGCAAATTAATTAATAATAATTCCTAGCTTATATATATATGAGTTGCCGTAGGAAGCAACTTGCAATCAAACCATCACCGTCAGATGTCGGTGTGGTTATCTAGATGATATGATAATTCCCATGTTCCTTAAAATTCTAATACTTGTTTGTTTAATATATATATTAATTTGAGATTAACTCCACTATTATATGATTTATTTTGATGTCCAAATGCATCATATATATGCAATTCTCTATAATTGAATACTCAACTAATTTGAAATTTCTCTTATATCTGTAATGTCTTCCTTCTTCAATAATACTAAGGTATAATTTTTCTACAAGTAAAACTATTTTTAATTGTCATTATATTAAATAAAATTATGAATAAATAAAATTTATAAAATTGTACAATATATTATTTTTTTGTAAAAACAAATAAATACAAAATAAGAGAGAGAGAGAGAGAGAGAGAGAGAGAATTTGCAGTGCCAGACCCAGTGAATGATAAGACAAAGAGGACCCGCCGGTGAATTATGAATGCAACGCAACGGCACAAGGTCCCAGGGAACCGAGGGATGGTGCACGTTGTGTTTGTATGGCCAGGGCCTGTTTGGACCCTTTTTCCTGCCAAGGGAATGCCTTTAGCTTTTTAAGGTTGGGCCTATCTATCCCATAGAACAATTGGGCCCTATCATCATCACCATGATACCAAATGCAAATCCCAATGATCTGGGTGAACCCTTTTTTTTTTTTTTTTCTGGGACTGGACCAATATTCGTTGTTTTTTTTTTTATTAAATTTATGAATTATTAAAAATATATCTTTAATATGTTATCCTCAAATGTTATAATGTAAATTAGATTTTGCATATTGTTAATTAATTATTCAAAAAATATATATTTTTATATCGAATATGTATTACTTATCTCATTTTAAGTAATACAAGAAATGAAGTTGTAAATGGGCTTAAGTGAGTTTGTGTAACCTTTTGTATTGCAAGAAAGGTCAAAGGCCTAGTCCTACTCTTTCAGCCCCAAGTCCTTTTTTTTTTTTTTTTTAAGTCCGTTATGCAAAGAAATTTAAATTTAATATATTATAATTTTAAAATGATTTTACTTTAACGAATTTAAAATTCATTAGAATTTTAGATGATCTAAAAATTTCTATAATTTTAAAATTCAAATGGCTTCAAATAATTTAAATTCTCTTGATTAATGTGGCATTTTGTTTTCTCTCTCTTTAAAAATTTTCCCCTTAATAATATTTATATCAAATATTTAACGATTAGTTATAAGCTCAATTTTTGCAAACGCATTCACTAAATGAATCACAGTTAATATTAAAACTCATTATATATATATATAACTAGCATAGCACCCATGCTGGATAATTTATAATTTTTATTTTTTAATTTAATTTTTAATTGTATTTTAAATAAAATAAATTATTATTATTAAATTAATTTTAAATTAAAATTTATCTCTTATTTAGTTTAATGTAAATAAATTTTTATCTATCATAATAATAAATTTTTAATTAATTTATATTTTAATTAATTAAAATACCTATTTAATTATTTTTATACATTTATTAAGAGTAATTTTCATGATTATTTTATTTAAAATGTAATTAAAGTATTTTATTTAAAAAATAATTTAAATTTCATAAAATTTTTATATTTTATCTCATAATTTATGTAAATCGATATTTATTTTTTATACATTATAGAAAATACATTAAATTAATAAGAAAATAATATTATTTTAAAAATATATAAATATAATTTTTTTGTTATTAATATAATAAAATAAAAAATTATCAAATTGTCAATAATGAATTGAATTATTTAATTTCAGTAATAATAAAAATACATAATATTATTATAAATTAAAAATAACATTCTATTATATTATTTTCAAAATTACTACATCTATATGTAAATTTTTTTTATTAATTTCAATTTTTGTATAAAAGAATTATTTAAAAAAAATAGTTATCACTTTATATAAATTTGTAATATAAAATAAATACATTTCATAAAAGTTATAATTTTAAAATGTCATAATTTTCTATTATTAAAATAAATACTATAAATACACACTATTTTTTAAGAGGCAGATTTCATGATTATAATATTGTAACTTTAATTGCTCTTAATTATTTTTATTTGTATTTAAATTTTTAATGTTATTATATTTACAATTTATCTTTAAAATTCAAATGCTATATAAAAATATAGTTAATAGATAATTTATGCACTAAGATATAGATATTTAATTAAAATTTATAAATAATTTTAATGAAAATTAATTATAATAAAATATAGATAATCAAAATATTAATTATAATTTTATTCGATATATAATTATAATGAAATAAGATATTCAAAGTTTAAGAAATATTAAATAATAAAATTTTAAAAATTAATAATTAAATAAATATTAATTAGATATATTTAAATAAATAAATTTTGAGAATGATAACTAATAATTTTGAAAGAAATAATAAAATATAAAAAAATATTTCAGCACGTTTAGGTTAAATAAAAATACTTTGCGAAAGAATAGTGCTTAATGTGTATCAAAAATCTCATATAGTACTATGTATTGACAAACAAATGAAAATCATTTAAATAAAAAAAAATTTATAACTAAATATTATTGAATTGAAAAATGGTAAAAAAAATATTTAAATTTAATTTTTTAAAAGTAAAATGTTTGTTATTTACTTGGCTAATTCAATTAAATGGCCATAAGTTGGCATAATGATAATGATAATAATGATAATAATAATAATAATGAGTATTAATTAATTTTAGAAAATAAAAAGTATTAAATTATTAACATAAAAAAATATACTAATTATAAATAAGTACAATCTTCATATTTTATTTTTATAACTTTTATGTATATACTTTTGTTCCTCAAATTTTTTAATAAAGATTTTATAATAAAAAATATAACAATGCAATAAAAATATTTGTTAAATATATGAAATAATTTAAGATTTAATTATATGATAATTAATTATTATATCACAAATTAATGGTTATTTTTTTTTAACTAATGACCATCAATGAATTATTATTATTATTATTATTATTATTATTATTATTATTATTATAAAGGGTAACATTTGATAAATAATATTTTTACAAAAATAAATTTATAA
This sequence comes from Hevea brasiliensis, assembly GCF_030052815.1. Classification (NCBI taxonomy): domain Eukaryota; kingdom Viridiplantae; phylum Streptophyta; class Magnoliopsida; order Malpighiales; family Euphorbiaceae; genus Hevea; species Hevea brasiliensis. The sequence continues at coordinate 58,721,806 of NC_079508.1, forward strand.
AAAAATAATATAAAAAAATTTTAAATATTATATTTAACCATAAAATATCTTAATTTTTAAAAATCAAAATAAAAAAATAATAATTTAAATCATAAATATTAAAGTAATATTGTAAGTAATAATAATAATTATAAAAGAAATAAAAAAAATAATAATTAATATTTATAAAATAATATAAATAATTTGTAAATATTACAATTAATTACTAAATATTTTAATTTAAAAAAATAATAATTTGAATAATAAATGATAAGGTAATATTATAAATAATAATGATAGTTAAAAGAGAAATAAAAAAGTTAAATAATAATTAATATAAATTAAAGTATTTATAATTAATTATAAAATCATAAATTAATAGTCAATATTCATTAAATTAATAGTTATCAATTACTTTCATTTTATTATTATTATTATTATTATTATTATCATTATTATTATTATTATTATCATTATCACTAAACGTGACATACGATAAATAATATTTTATATAAATGAATTTGTAAAAAAATAATATAAATAATTTTTAAATAATATATCTAATTATTAAAGGCCTTAATTTTTTAAAAATTAGATTTTAAAGAAAATAATATTTTAACTAATTAATATTAAAATAGTATTATAAAAAATAATATTAATTAAAAGAAGAATTAAAAACTAAATAATAATTAGTATTTACAGAATAATATAAATAATTTATAAATATTGTATTTAACTATAAAATTTCTTAATTTTTAAAAAATTAAATTAAAAAAATTAATAATTTAAATCATAAATTTTAATATTGTATTTTAAATAATAATGATAATTAAAAGATAAATAAAAAATTAAATAGTAATTAGTATAAAATATAATATTTATAGAAAGTGAAACGTGATAAATTTATAGAAAATTAAATTATATAATAATTGTATATTACAAGTTTCATAAAATATAAAAAAATAGTCATTAATAAATTTAATTAAAAATTACCAATAGGTATAAATATGATAAATTTAAATCTTATATCCTCTTGAATTTGTTTTATAAAAATATAAACCACTTTTTTATCAGAAAGTAAAAATACAACATATAAAAAATTAGTATATATTTTTATTAGGTAAAATTAATAAATTAGTTCAACGAATTCTTATTTTTTACTTTCTCTAATTAAATTGAACCTTTCAGGTATTTATAATAATAACAATAATAATAACAACAATAATAATAGCTATTTATTATAGTATTAAAGTGTAATAATTAAATAATTTATAACTTATATGTGCATAATTAGAAAATTAATAACTTAATCATAATTTAAAAAAATTATATAATTAATTAATAAAAAATAAAACTTCAATGGGGCAGTGTGCATATATATAAATTTTTTTAAATAATAATAAAACAATATAATATGATTAATACTAATATTAGTTATTTATTAATTATACTATAAAAAATATCAAAAAATAATAAAAATTAAATATTAATATAAATTTATTATTTTTCGTTACCATGAAAATAAATTTTTATTTCATTTTTTTATAATTTATTTTATATATATAACGTTCAATATATAATTAAAAATATATTTTTATTAAATATGTGTTAAAGTAAAATAAAATTAAAGTAAATTAAATTTTATTAAATATATAAAAAAGAGAGAGAGAGGGTAAATTATTTAACTATATGTGATAGGAGGACAAAATATTTAACTCCATGTGATAATTTTTATAATATAATTCTAAATTATTTTATTAATTTTAAGATGTATAATTCTTAAATTTTTATAATTAAATGAAATAATAAAAAATTTAAGAATCTTTAAATGATAAATTTATAAATTTTTAAAATATATCTACTATTTTTAATTAGTTAGCAATAAAAATTATGATAATAATGGTAATAGTAAAGATATTTAAAAGAAAAGTATTACGTGTTATTTATCTGTAAATACATTATTACTTTTTATATTTATATATATATATATATATATATATATATATAAAAGATGATTGTATTTAGAAAATTAAATTATATAATAATTATATATTACAACTTTCAGAAAATATAACAAAATAGTAATCAATAAATTTAATTAAAAATTATCAGTTGGTATAAATATGATAGATTTAAAATCTTACCTACCATTGAATTTGTTTTATAAAAAGATGGATCAATTCTTTATCAAAAAGTGAAAATGCAATATATATAAAATAAGTATATATTTTTTTAAGTAAAATTAATAAATTAGTTTAATTAATTCTTAATTTTTTCTTTATCTAATTAAATTAAACTTTTTAGGTATTTATAATAATAATAATAACAACAACAACAATAATAGCTATTTATTATAGTATTAAAGTGTAATAATAAAATAATTTATAACTTATATATACATAATTAAGAAATGAATAACTTAATTATAATTTAAAAAAAGAATACAATTAATTGATAAAAAATAAAAATTTAAGTGGGGCAGGTGTGCACATATATATATATATATTTTTTTTTTCTAAATAATAATAAAATAATATAATATGATTAATATTAATATTAGTTATTTATTAATTATACTATAAAAAATATAAAAATAATAATAATAATTGAATATTAACATAAATTTTTTATTTTTCATTACTATGAAAATAAAATTTTATTTCATTTTTTTCATAATTTATTATATATATATATATATATATATATATATATATATATATATATATATATATATATATAACATTCAATGTATAATTAAAAATATTTTTTTATCAAATATGTGTTAAAATAAAATAAAATAAAAGTAAATTAAAATTTATTAAATATATATAAAAAAAGAGATGACAAATTATTTAATTTCATATGATAAGAGGACAAGATATTTAACTCTACGTGATAATTTTTATAGTATAATTCTAAATTATTTTATTAATTTTAAAATATATAATTCTTAAATTTTTATAATTAAATGAAATAATAAAAAATTTAAAAATCTTTAAATGAAAAATTTATAAATTTTTGAAATATATCTGCTATTTTTAATTAGTTAGCCATAAAAATTATGATAATAATAGTAATAGTAAAAATATATAAAAAGAAATTAGAATTAAATAAAAAATGAAATTAAATACTTAATATAAAAAATAATAATTACTTACGTTAATTATTATAATTATAAAATATAATAATTTTTATATAGTAAATGTCACTTGTCAGCACTAAAATTTAAAATGCCACATGGTAATAGTAAGAGAAAACCTCATTACTTTACATATATGATAATATAATTAGTATATGTGACAATGCAATAAATTCAATTTAATATTGTCATTTGGCATAAATGTATTAGTTTTAAAATATTATGTGGCAGTTCAGGAGAAAACTTAACTGTTTTAAATGTTGCCATGTAGCATAAATATGAAGGTTTTTGAATCGTACGTGACAGCACTATAGGAAAACTTATTTGATTTATATATATATATATATATATATATATATATATATATATATATATATATATATATATATATTTATAAAAATATAGACAAATTCTTTATCAGAAAGTGAAGATGCAACAAATATAAAATCAGTATATGTTTTCATTAGGTAAAATTAATAAATTAGTTCAATTAATTCTTAATTTTTTTCTCTAATTAAATTGAACTTTTTAGGTATTTATAATAATAATAATAATAATAATAACAATAATAATAATAACTATTTATTATAGTATTAAAGTAAAATAATTAAATAATTTATAACTTATATATGCATAATTAAAAAATTAATAACTTAATTATAATTTAAAAAAATTATGCAATTAATTAATAAAAAATAAAATTTCAAATGGTGACAGATGTGCATATATATATATATATAATTTTTCTAAATAATAATAAAATAACATAATATGATTAATACTAATATTAATTATTTATAAATTATACTATAAAGAATATCAAAAAAATGATGAAAATTGAATATTAACATAAAATTCTTATTTTTCATTACTATGAAAATAAAATTTTAATTAAAAATATGTTTTTATTAAATATTTATTAAAACAAAATAAAATTAAGGTAAATTAAAATTTATTAAATATATAAAAATGAAAAAGATGACAAATTATTTAACTCTATGTGATAAAAGGATAAAATATTTAATATGTGATAATTTTTATAGTATAATTCTAAATTATTTTATTAATTTTAAAATGTATAATTTTTAAATTTTTATAATTAAATAAAATAATAAATTTTTGAAATATATCTACTATTTTTAATTAGTTAGTCATAAAAATTATAATAATTGTAAATATATTTAAAAGAAAATTAGAATTAAATAAAAAATAAAATTAAATGTTTAATTTAAAAAATAATAATTACTTATATTAATTATTATAATTGTAAAATATAATAATTTTTATATAATAAATGTCACATGTTAGTATTAAAATTTAAAATATTTATATATATATAAATATATAGTAATATAATTAATATATGTGATAATATAATAAATTTAATTTAATACTATCATTTGACATAAATATATTAATTGTAAAATTTTATATGACAATTGAGAAAAAAATTTGATTACTTTAAATATTATTACGTGACATAAATATGAAAAAATTTACCTAATATATATATATATATATATATATATATATATATATATATTAAAATTGAACTTCCATTGAAATAGTAGTAGTTGCTATCACATCTCAATTGAAAAATCTGATACGGTTCTTGAGTGGGGTATGGCCGGCCACTGCACCAGCTCATGCAGCCACCAGCACTTTTACTTTTACGGCCATGGCCGTAACGCGGATTTCGTACAGCACCAGACGCTTAGCTCTCATGTGTGTGATGTAATTAATATTTTAATTACTATATATATATATATTTTTTTTGAATGAGCATGTTATTGCAATTGACAATGCAGGAAACATCTAAGAAATTTCTAAATTTTTGGACCCTTTTTATTTCCAGGGACTAAAGGGTATCTTTTTATTCTCAATTCCTTGGTTGCTGATTCATCATTTTTTGTTTTCAATATTCTTCACGATTACAATTTTCAACGTTATGTGCTAGAAACACTTCAATCTTATTTGTTAAATTTCAGTATAAGAAGTAATGAAGCTCACTTAGCTTGTTAATTACATGTCATTTATCATCCCAACCTTTCTGATCTTGCGAAAAAATGGAGCGGCTCAAGGAGTAGGAGTATTCTAAAACAAGTAGAATAAATTGGGATACGTACCTTGATTAAAATGTCAACTTCAAACCCTATTTTCTCCGAAGAGACTGCATATGATTTCAAACAAACTGAAAAAGTGTACAAGAAGCCATATGCCTATTGCTTTCATAGTTTCAATTATCGTATGTTAATTGCTTTAGGCTAGCTCTATATGAGTATAACCCTTATCAGTAAATCATTATTAATGGCCAAACTATGAATGGACTAAAGAGGATATATGATCCCTCAATTTTTTCCCCTAATATAATAAAAATAAAGTAATTATAGAAAACACAGTTTATATTATAGATAATAAAAAACTTGTAATAAAATAGTATCACTTTAAATGAGAAAAATAACTTAGTAAAATTAACATTTTTTTTTAAAGCTGCGGCGCTGGTAAAAGGCATGAAAATATGATTGCATTCTATTTTGTCTTTGATTGGATAAAAGAGATCGAATCTGCTAGGAAAGTTCCTCATAAACCACAAACTGAAAGAGTGGATTTGAACTGAAAGTGGTAAGATACTTCCCACGTACTTCCCTTCTTTATAAAAGGGAGGCATTGTGGTTCATACACACCAAGAAAGAAAGCAAGTAAAAAGCTCGAGTGAGTAACTGATCATAGAGCCAAAAAGTTCCATATAGTCTTCTTGGAGAGGAGGAGGAAACAATGGAGATTGAGGAATTGAGCAGTTATGAGGCACTGCCACTTCTCTCCTTGAATCATGTTTCTTTGCTGTGCAGATCAGTGTGGGCTTCCGTGAGGTTCTACGAGGATGTTTTAGGCTTTGTTCTCATCAAAAGACCTTCTTCTTTCAATTTCAATGGAGCTTGGTTAGTATTCTTTCCTTTTCCTTCATCTTTTTATATTTATTATCCTCTCTTTATACACTGTGATTTAAATTTTAAAAATTAATTTAAAAAATATGTAGGAAGAATATGCTCAAGTGTGATAATGAATATTTAACTGAAGAAATCATTTCAAATTATTTATTTATTTTTTCATTCTTCTCTACATAACATTAATTAGTATCATAACAAAAGAAATCTGTTATTTTATTCTTAATGACCATTAAATGATGATCTTTCATTGGAAACCAAAGTTAGGTTTTTCCTTTTTCTTCGTTGAAATATGAAGAATTCATTAACATATTTGAATTTACGTAGGTTGTACAATTATGGCATTGGGATACATTTGATTGAGAACCCAGCCATTGATGAATTTGACCCCATTACTGAACCTCGTCCAATTAATCCCAAGGATAATCACATCTCCTTTCAGGTACGATCAGTAAAATCTAAGCTATAGAAACTAGTTAAACGTTAATTAGTTTTTTTTCTTAGATGATACTTTTTTTTTTCTTAATAATAATTTCAACTTCAACACTAATGAAATGTTTAATTTTCCACAGTGCACTGATGTTGGGCTTGTTAAGAGGAGGTTGCAAGAACTGGGAATGAGGTACGTGACAGCAGTGGTGGAAGATGATGGGAACAGAGTGGATCAGGTTTTCTTTCATGACCCAGATGGTTACATGGTTGAACTCTGCAATTGTGAGAACATCCCAATTATCCCACTCTCCTCCTGCTCATTCAGGCCCAGAAACATGGGAAGCTTCAAGAGAGCAGCACCCAACAAATGTGGGTTTATGGAGAATGTGATGATGGAGAACTTGAGCATGGACATGATGAACATTTCTTTCTGATCAGCTCCCAGATTTGGGAGAAGCAAAAAAAAAAATCTTCCAATTTTTTTTGTTGCTTTAACAAATATCAAATTCCCTTTTATAGGGTCTTTTATATATATATGGCAATTGTGCCATCAAGTGTTTGTATTTGGTCATGTGAGTGCTTAATAATAAGATTGTAAGAAAGAAATATGAGTTGGGTTTGTCTGTTAATACCCTAAAGCCAAGCATGTGGCTTTTCAATTTCTGTAGTGAAAATATGTTTATATCATTATACTGTTTATTCAATGAGACTCCCAGCAATCTGTTTTGTGTTTATTGTGCTCTCTTCTCTCCACCCCTAAAATCATGTTGTTTATTTTATTCCTAATGCCAGTTAAGGTTTAAAAAAGAAATAGAAAACAAAAGTAGTTATAAAATAGATAATTCTTGCATGATCATTGTTCAGTTTACAGGTACTAAAAAACAGCATTCTGCTCTGCTAACAGAAGTGGAAATTGTCCAAGTTGAGAAGTACTTACCATTAGACTAAAATTTGTGGGTGCGTCAGTAGCTACATCTATCATACACAAGATATTTAGATCGATCATTGGCAAAAAAATCTCTGGCTTAGACTTCGTTTCTGCATTAACAAGCAGAAGGTAACTTGGTAAAAGTTATTATATAAACCACCCATATTAACCGTACATTAGACATTGCCGCTTAATTACAAGATGATCAAGAAGTAAACAATTTTGCAACAGTGATTGCTCAGCTTGCCAAAGTTTTGGCCGGCAAATAGCATGCCACGTCCATGTTCAAAAGACACAATTACAAAACAATCAAAGTGCTTCAAGCATATAATGAAGGATGAGAATTTCCCGATAACACACAATGGACAATTGATTGAAGAACACTTCCTGCCTCAATGTATCTAGCCAAGGATGCCATGGAAATTATCCATGTACCACAAAGAAAGAGTTTTTTCCAATAGACATAATCCACTTTGCATGGACATTTAGTAAAAGTCACAAATACAAAACAATAATAATCTAATGTTTTCATTTCGTGCATGAGACCGATTTTCCTTCTTTTGACGGCGTATGTTTGCTTGTGATGCGGCACAGATTGCATCACCAATTCCTCAACCTTCTGTTTTTTAATCAAGGTAGAACCTAAAAAACAACGATGATTTTCCTTGAGACAGCCCTGTTGAGCATTAACTATTTGGACTTTTACAGAAGCATAAAGGCTGGACTAATCGTGGGGTATTAACTACTGAATTCACTGAGAGATCATTTGTTTTGTAGCTTTAGCAGCAATGTGCACAGAGAAAAATTGGTCCCATATAGAACTTAGACTCCTAACCCAGAAGTCCTCTTTTACTTTTGATGTTGGTATGATAGCATCGCATAATAAAATTTACGCTAAAATAAAATTTACTTTGTAACGTACAAAGTTAACGCAACTCCTTTAGGATGAATGACTCAATGTCCTAGTTAAGAAATTCCGAAGCAAAGACCCATAGTTAACCAAACCACCAACGTCAGCATTACCTCGACTAGGAACAGGCAGAGAGCAAGTACCGTGGAGGATGAGGATGGTTTTCATAGTTTTGTCGCTCTCATTCTTCTTGATTCTCTCGAGTGTGTCCTATGGCTTTCCTGTACCTCGTTCGCTGCTTCAGCGCTTGTCTGAAAGCAACGATTACTTGACCACCAAGGAGTTCTGGTTCAATCAGATTCTCGATCACTATTCTCCATATGTAAACTCTATTTCTCCCTCTTTTTAGGGTTTTTTTTTTCAACTTAATTATGTGCTAATCGATCCTAGTTGAACAGGCCAATTGTTTTTTTGCGGCTAATTAATCGATTCTTGTTCCATGTGGTTTATAAATTATCAATTGAATTGGGAGATTTGAGCTCAGTTTTTGGTTGATTTTGTACTTGTAGGATCACCGTCAGTTTAAGCAGCGCTACTATGAATTTCTTGACTATTTCAGAATTCCAGATGGTCCCATTTTTTTGAATATTTGTGGTGAATCTTCATGCAACGGCATAGCCAATGACTACCTCAGCGTAAGTTTTTAAGCGTGAAAAGTTTTCTGAAAGCATCAAGTATGTTGGTTGTTAATATCTGATCGCGTTTAGAGTTGATTTTTGAAGTTTTACTCAAATCCAGTGAAGGGCAATATTGAGTGTTTCAAATGGTATTGAGTATACAGCTGCATTTAACAAACCATCAATTCATTCCTGGCATTTTACATTTATTGTGAAAAATGGAATTTTTTTGGTTCTTGTTGTGAAGTAGGTAAGCTAGGAAAAATCAATTTCAACCTCGTTATCTTAGGCAGGTTTTGGCTAAAAAGTTTGGAGCAGCCGTTGTTTCACTTGAGCATCGTTACTATGGTAAAAGCACACCATTCAAATCAACTAAGACAAAGAATTTGAGGTATCTTTCATCTAAACAGGCGCTCTTTGACTTGGCCATTTTCCGTCAGCATTATCAGGCAAGTTATGTTGTAATTTCCTGAACATTTATTTTCCCATTTTCAAGATTATCATGTAGGTAAAGGCAATCAGTGATGAGTCTGATTGATACCTTTGGGGCCTCTCTCTATCTCAATATATGTGGAAACCCAGCCAATGTGGCAAAGAAGCGAAAAGTCAGATTTATTTTAGTCATGCATTTTTCTTTGCTTCAATCCTAGCATAATATCAATACCTACATTTTGTTATGGACTTCTTTTTTTTTTCGCCAATTTTCTATTTTTATTTATTTCACAAACTACAAGTGCAGCACAGACACACACACACACACACACACACACACACACACACACACACACACACACACGTATTCAAAACATATTTATCTGCACGTGTACCATATTGTTATGGATATATTTGGGTGCTTGCGAGTATGTCTAAATGAGAACATACACCCTCTTCAATTGATTTTTTTGATAGAATTTTCACATACTTGGAATAACTTTTAAAATGGCATAATTCAATTGAATTTTAGTATTTGGAATAATTGAACAGTGAACTGAATTCAAGCAGTTTCCTATATTACCCTATCCTCAAGATAATAGAGTTGGTTTCAAAGGTATTTTTGGTTTTTCAATAATGTGCCGTGCCACTACTAAACCAAAGAACTGAATTCTTGCAAAATGCCACTTTTTAGCCCCTCAAGAATTGAATTCTATCACTTACAGAGGTTTCCAAACTTGAGACTTGAGCAAATAGAATTAAAATGAATAGAAGTCATGCATTTAAAGGTTTCCAAACAGATACAAATGACTACTCTAGTTCTTCAAGATGTTACGTCTACATCAAGCATCACTTTACCATATTCCTAAATTTGGGATGGCTTTCTATACCGAGATGATTTCATTAATTTCTTTGTCCTTGAGGAGCAAAGCTATTTGATGTTTCATTGGAGCAGTCAAATTTTTCATTTTAGTGCTAATTGGTTTTTTTCCTTTTTTTTTTTTTTTTTTTTTTTTTTTCGTGTGTGTGTGTGTGTGTAGGAATCCTTAAATCTGAAGCTCAATAGAACAAATGTTGAAAATCCCTGGTTTGTTTTTGGCATATCATACGCTGGAGCTCTCAGTGCGTGGTTCCGTCTTAAGTTTCCACATTTAACATGTGGAAGTCTTGCAAGTTCTGCTGTTGTTCTTGCTGTTTACAACTTCACTGAATTTGATCAGCAGGTGAACACAATGTTGATTCTTTAGCATAAACATCAAATATATCTTTTAAGGTGTCCTTGTGCAAGCTTGCTTTTTCAGTTTGACTCTCTGTAGTGTGTTTAGCTTTTTCCCCCTTGTTTTCAGAGATGGTTCTACATCGTGAAAATTTTTTCTGCATCAGCTTTTCTGTAAGACTTTTATGTCCGTGTCTACTTTTTACCAGATTGGTGAATCAGCTGGTGCTAAATGTAAAGCTGCATTACAAGAAACTACTCGACTTGTTGAAGAAAGGCTGGCATCAGAACAAAATGCAGTAAAAACATTATTTGATGCAGCTGAGGTTTGCTTCATCTATCTTCATAATAATTTCAGAGCCTGAACAATGAGATGAACTACAGACTTGATGAGTCCTTATTTTTGCTCCTCCTCTCTCAGGCTTACTTTCTTTTTTGCAGCTTGAAATCGATGGTGATTTCCTGTATTTCCTGGCAGATGCTGCTGTTATAGCGGTAGGTGTTATTTCCTTTTTGAGTTTGTTGCTTACTACCAAATCTTGTATTTATTAAGTTGGTGTCTTAATTTTGCAGTTTCAATATGGGAATCCCGATAAATTATGCTCCCCTCTTGTTGAAGCAAAGAAGGCTGGAGAGGATTTAGTGGTAAACCTTTCTTTCTTTTCTTGTCATTATTCTTTTTAGGGTAAATTGAAAAAATATCTCAAACATTTGACAAAATGTGCAATTGAAATTTTTTTTTTCATAGTTAATTGTTTGGTCCTTGACTGTTCAAATCCAATGCACTTCAGTTTTTCAATTATGCTTTAATCCCTCATTTTTTAAATGAAACAATCTTATAATCCTTGAGTTGTCGTCATATATTACATATATAAAGGTTTACATATATTATTCACTTTAGCCTGAATTGAAGTGGATTAAGGTGTTAAATACATAAAAACCTAGGGATTGAAAGGTTGTTTCATTTAAATGTTCAGGGGCTAAAAGGTTATTCCACCTAAGAAATTGGAGACTGAAGTGTCATTTTTAGCAGAAGAATTGAAGTGTAAGAAATTTGACCATCGAGTGCTTGCCCCGTGATACATCAAGTCTAGGGTTCAAACTTTGTAAATTTTCTTTCCTTTTAAAAATTTGCAATGTAACAAAAAGAAATTGTGTAAAAAATTTGAACAGTTAAGGAGCATACTATTTACTTTGAGAAAAGTGAGTACCTAAGCTTATAACTGTATATTTTGGCAAGTACCAGAGGGCTTTTTTGTAAATTACCCTATTCTTTAAGTAGTGACTAAGAGCATACCTTCAAAGCACCTTTACTGGTCATAATTTTATTTATTGCTCATTCACCAATGAACCATGTAGGGCTTGGTTCTAGTTTTCTTGCATATTGTTTCTTAGGTAGAAGTTGAGCGTTGAAACAATCTTGGTACTGGGGATTGGGTTAATCTGTAAGTTGCAGTGATAGTTTGCATATACCATGTTATATATCATTGGCATGTCCCACTTAAGAACTAAATGACAGATTAGATCATCATGCAGTGAACTAAGTGATTCTTGCTATAGTGTGGTGCATTCTTTATATTATTCTTTAAATTTGGTCGTTACATCAGTTTAGATGCTGTAAAAAGTTATGATTTCCAACTTGTTCCTATCTTGGCATCAAATATTTCTCATCATGTTTATTCCAATGCTCAAAATGGATTAATTGTGTCAATTATCTTTTGAGAACTTAAATCTATCAAAAATGTTCTCTTGGATTAAATTATTTGAATGCCATGGCTATTGGCTAAGTAATAAGTGCGTGTTGAATAGAACAATGAACTAAATATTCATTTGTTTAGATTATATTATATTCATTTATGTTATACCAAACATGCACTGAAGTGCTGAGGTGGTAATTAGGGAATAGGATAGCTCAAAGTTTATTAATTACTAGTTTCTGTTCTGTGCTGCTTGTAATTTCTACTGTAACTAGGATTATATCATTTTTCTCCTTTTCTCTTTTAAAATGATAATCTATTTATTGGTGAATCTTGATGCCATATTTCTTTAATTGTTGAATATGCTTCTATTGTCAAATTGAAGTATCAGTTCTATTGCAGGAAGCTTATGCAAAATATGTTAAAGAGTACTTTATTGGAAGTTTTGGCGCCAGCGTTCATACATATAATCAGAAAATTTTGAAAGACACTGCTGTCACTGAAAATAGTTCTGATCGGTTATGGTGGTTCCAAGTTTGCACTGAAGTTGCATTTTTTCAAGTGGCACCCTCAAATGACAGTATTCGCTCCTCAAAAGTTGACACAAGGCGTGTTTTTAATCCATCATGTTTTATATGTCCTATATATGTTTAGATTCTGTATATGTCTAGTGTGTGCTAGCTATATATATATATATATATATATATATATATATATATATATATGTCTAGTGTGTGCTATATATATATATATATAGATTCTGTATACATCTAGCATATATATTAAGCATCTGACATAATAGTGTTCGATGTGCTATGCTCCTTTTCTGTCAACAAAATTGTCATTCATGTTGCAGATACCATCTGGACCTATGTAAGAACGTGTTTGGAGAGGGCATCTATCCTGAGGTTAATGTAACAAATATATACTATGGGGGCACAAAAATTGCAGGTCCAGATGTTGACCATTTTAAGTTGCTTCATTTTTTTTTTTGTGAACTTTTTTGCGTATCTCCATATGTATATAACTCACCAAGTATGTTAGTAAGTGTACCATGTTAGATTGCTTATGATGCAATTTCCTATCTATCCCCTTTACAAATTCTCTCTTTTTTCAAACAATTAGCTAAGTTTTGAAACCAAAATTAAATCCATGGGTATTTGACCAGGTTCTTGTGTGCTGAAGAAATAATGCTATATATCTGAATAATAAACTAGTAAATACTACAAAAAGAAAGGATCCAGTGTGAAGCACTGGAAGCTTTAGAAGATAACAATTGTATAGCGTTTAAGGGACAAAATGATTAGTTATAAATATGCTGCTGATCTTCTCTATATTGTTGCCTTAATGAAACCACCATCAAACTTTCATTTATGTATAGCTTTTGTATATTTGCAGGCTCCAAAATTGTTTTTACAAATGGTTCCCAAGATCCTTGGCGTCATGCATCAAAACAGATTTCATCTCCTGATAGTAAGTTTCTGATGACTGGTTTCAGAATCTAATCCCTGGGAAAGAAAAGTAGAAAAGGGGTGTGGAGTAGGCATTATCTTGATGGGAAAATTTATATTTCTCATTATTTTGCTCAACTCAACAACAGCAATGGTGAAGTGTCATGCGTCTTAATGTTATGTATAAAGTGCCTTTATTCAGATCAATTTGTAGTCCACCTTGTCATCATATGAAATTTTCAATTATTGGACCGATGCTTCATAAGTTCTTGAGTTGTGTAATCACACTTTTGCTGCATACTTGAACTTTGATTAGATACTATTTTACTTGATTTTCTGCCTGAGCTATTCTATATTACCCCTTAGATGCAATTTTTTTTTAATTATCCCTGATATTTCCTTCTTATCTAATGCTCAGTATGAGTTACTGTTATTATGACCTTTAGATAAGTTGCACGAATTATCTAAGGATCATGAAATGCAGAACCGCCATGCAACATCACGTGACACACTAATATTTGGAAAATCAGTTTATTTTCATACATGTTGATTGAGAATTTCTTTTGAACTGTACAGTGCCTTCATACGTAATCACTTGTCATAATTGTGGTCATGGTACTGATTTGCGAGGATGTCCCCAAGCTCCTTTGAGCCTTGAAGGTATGTATAGCTTTCCTTCTCTTTTTCTTTTTAAATAAAGGTATGTATAATTTATATTGAAAGTTTGGCACAGGATCATAAATGGGTTCTCAAAAAAAAAAAAAATCATACTTAAAACTTTGTTGGCTGCTAGAAGCCATTTCTCTTTCAAATGGCTCTTAGAAGATTTGGACAATATCTCAGCTGTAAATTTTATCTGTAACACCATGTTACTAGCATTCTTCAAAATACGCTAGAGTCTATATCCTTGAATTTTTTCAACTTCAACAATGATTGTTTGCTCTTCAGTCTTCTCAAATAGTTATTTCATTTCAGGTAATGCCCAGAACTGCAGTTCCCCAGAAGCAGTTCACAAAGTAAGGCAGCAGGTCACTGAACAAATAGACTTGTGGCTGTCTGAGTGCCATGCCAGTGGTAGGAATTACATATGATACAATATAGAGCAGGGATCCGTAAATATGTTTATTGGTCAATTAACTAACCTTTGAATCTCGTGTGTTAACTTCTCGGCAGATGTTAAGTAGCTCATCTGAAGGAATTCAAGCAGACTTCTGTAGCGTAGGTTTTGTTATGGACTTATGTATCATTTCCTCTATAAAGGAATTTGATTAGATTTCCAGAGCACCCTGTTTAGGTGTTGTTATGGTGCAGAATGAAAGAACACTTCTAGGCGGACCTTTTGCATGTCCATATAATCTTTACAATCAAAATTCCTGTTCAAGTAATCATTTCTGGTGCCTCCCAGGAACCAGAAACAGCCATTCTAATTGATCCTTGAGGCTTTCCGTCCAACCAATACTGCACAACATCATTTATGTGTTGCATTTATTTTTCTCATTGCTGATCATATGTATAGAACTCAGCTCCAGGATTACCCACGATATATTAGAACCAGCTTAGGGATTTAATACAGTACAATAGATTTTTCGTCGGAAGCATGTCTTATACGTTGCAGGATTCTGTCAAAACAATGGGTATTTGCAGTTAGGTCAGACTCCTTTATGGCTTTAACCAGCTATTTGCGGGTGAAAAGTCCTTGTTTGGAAATTGGAATGAACTTCTGAATCACATCACAGTGGTTATAGTCTAGTGGTAAAAATGTACTTTGTTGTATTAACTTTAATAATTAAGGGGTAAAAGGCCTCTCCCCTTTTTTATTTTCAGTTAACTGTATTGCATTTCCAAGCTTACTAAAAGTCCACTTGTACCACAGAAACTTCCATAAACATTTGGAACTGCACATTTCATGCATTGCTTTTTTAGGTACCCTACCCCGATGAAGTCCCAGGTAACAATTGCATTACAAAGACAATCTATACACGCATCCTCAAAAACATGAACATCCTATAAACAAAAGCAGTCTCCATAGGCTACAAGAATACATAATGATTTTTCCCTCTTGATTATGAACTATCCTCATCAACATCAGTTCTTCTATACCACCTAGTAAACATAGCTCTTCACAAACATTCCTTTTTGGCTTCCTCAGACTCCCCCTCGCCAGTGTATTTTCCAAGCTGAGCAAGAGAATTGGCCTTTGCTCGGACAAGCCTTCACATTCTCATCTCTACCTCCCCATGTCTTCAGGCAAGTATTTTGAAGGGCTCTTGCATATAAGAACGATACGTGCCATGGGTTGGGAGCTTGGTTCATTGCATTCAAGTTCAGGGTTGCCTCCACTTCAGATTGGAATGTATGTATATGATGTACTCTAGGTCCACTTATGTTTGAACATGTTTAATCACTTGCCATGATTCCTGGGACAGATGGGGGAATTCTTCGGTGGAGGAGCTTGAGAGTGTAATCAGCAACCTGTTGAGGTGTGGCCTTATCCTTGCACTCTGCACCAGGAGTGACCATGCTGGGCTTCAGGAGAATGCATTCAAACATGACATTGTTCTCAGCAAGATAGTAGAACACCTCAGCCCAAACCTTCTGAGCTATCCAAAGGTCCTGTCATCATGGTCACCGTCAAGCAAGATCTCAGGCTCTACAATTGGGACCAAGCCATTGTCCTGCAGAAATGAAAACCAATCAAAGAACACTATCCTGAGGCTAAAGTTGAAAAATCAGAAGACAGTTGATTTTTTCTTATGATTACCTGAGAAATTGCAGCATAGCGAGCCAGACCCCAGGCTGCTTCCTTTACTGCAAGAACAGATGGGCCATTGGGAATGCTCACCACATTACATCTTTTGTATTAGATTAGAAAATCTCATTTAGCGGATAAAAGAAATTCAAAAGAACAGTTGAGAGAAGGATAAGGATGCATACCACCCTTTTGGTAGTAAGCAGCAGAGCGGGAGGCAAGGCCATCAAGGCCTTGGCACCAAGATTCATCATTGGAACCAGCCAAAGGAACCAGACCCTGTAGTACCCATCCATCACCCAGCTCTCAGTTTCCTAGCAAACTGTCAAACCACAATCACAGACAAAGTTTTCTGAGTCATAGGAAACTTACCTTGTCAACCTTGATGCCAGGAACAATGTTTTGCTCAACAAGCACATCAACCATCTTCTTTCCATCGACGGTAGATTGGTAGAGAGTCTCCTCAAAGAGAATAGCACCAGAAACATATTGGCCAAGGCCAGGGACAGTAACAAGCAGGGTCCTATATGCCTGGCGTTTAGCCTCAGTGTTCTCTAGCCCAATTGAGGCCAAACGCTTTCCACAAGTGGCGTTTGACTCATCCACGGCCAGGATTCCACGGCCTGGAGATGCAATTGTTTTCTACAGACATTTCAACAATTCCCATCTCATTTCAGTTAATGGAATTTGTTTCTTGTGACAGAGCTGAAATTTATTGCTGATTAAGACTTGAATAAGCATCTAAACCATTTCTAATCATCAAGTTGTACCAACAAGTAAAGTTCTAATTTAAATCTTAGCAGTATCGACCATTTGGATTGCCAAGTAATTTTATTTAAAAGACAAAAAATCAATGAAAGCTAATGAACTGAGATAACAATAGCGGCTATAGCGAGATACCCTTTCTTTTTTTCGGTGATAAATTTTAAATTAAATAAATAGAAAGACTGAAACTCGGATAATCCTCATCCGTAAAGACAAGGCTAACCAAGCCTAGGAAATTTAATAAAACAAACCGGATGCTACTAACTGAAGAGAATACAAATAAATACAGTAACACGTACCGCAGTCTTCACAAGCTCATCAGCATATGACCTAGCACGGACAGAGAGGGCAGAGGGTGAAACCTGGTGGCACCTAACCACAGAGGCAGAAGGTTGGCGAATGGTCTTACCATTGACCCACTCTGACTTGTCTAGAACTGGAGAGATCTTGAGGAGAGAAGCAGAGGCCATTGCTGTAATATTAAGGTTGTTGTTATGGTCTCTTCTCTCCCTCAAGCTCTCTCTGTGGGCCGTCTTTAAGACAAAACAATTTGCTTGATTTCACTACATTTATAGCTGTACATCCTCTCCAGTGATATCCAATTTGAGGCTGTCATGCAATGACCAACCAGTGATTGCCAAGTAGGATGACAAGTGTTTACTTGTCACGTATGAAAATTAGTGGTTGGGTCCTGTCCCTATTTTTTAAAGGAAAAAAATTGGAATTCCCTACCCCTAAGATCTTTTCGAGGTTAATGAAAGGTTTCTCCTCTTCATTTGGCCTTTCTGCTGTGGAATAAAATCACCCAAAAGGCAAGATGTGTACAATTTTTATTATTATTTTTTGTTTAAAAAAAGCAGTCTTTATACATCCAACAAAGATGTGTAACAAAGTGTGCAGGCACGCACACATATTATTTTTATTTATTTTAACATAATTATTATGTATTTAAAATGTCAATAAGAAAAATTGAATTTGCTAAACAATCATTTTCTACACAGTAATTATTAAGATTTCATTCAAAATTAGTTATCTATTCATCATTGAATAATAATTATTCTATCATCATTTATTTAGCCTTCATCATGGAATGGAAATTAAGTCATTGATTAGTTCTGACTACAAAAATAAAGCAATTGATGGACCGAAACAATGAAATTGACGCCGTCAAAGATGGTACACAAAAGGCTAGCATTCACAACCTACGGTTGTGGTGCATGAAACACCGGGGGCCATCACGCTAGAAGATCTCACAATTCAGTGCCTGTAAAATAATAAATTGTGGCTCAAGTGAAGACCATAGAGCAAATCACTCGATAAGACATGGAAGGAGGGTCCAAAGTTGGTCCATAAAGATCTTCTATAGCAAATCTAGCCCCACATCCGAAGCACGTGCATAAGATGATTCCCCCAACCAAGCAAGTGGCTTCACAACAAGCAATGAAACTCACTACTTCAAGCACAATATAAAGCTAGACCACAGGATGAGAACAAAATAATAATTATAATCATAAAGATATGGAAGGAGAAAGCAAGAAACCATGAAATAAATGCATAAACTGATCTTTACTTTCATCTAGTTTTACATCCTTTCTCTAAACAGCAAAACAGTCATTTCCACAAATATTGCAGTTGCGAAGATGTTGCAACTTAAAGTGAAAAATGTGAGATTGATAAACCACTGACCGCTCATAACAATATTGAGGTCTTGCAATTCAATCTTGTACTAGGAGAAAATTGGCGTTATTTCAGATAGGAAGATGAAACCCAGAGTAGCACATAAGTTATCAACGAAGTAGCTTCAAAAATCACAGAGTCCTTTAATAGAAGGCAATGGTGGAATCACAGATAACATCAAGAAGATTCCCAACAGCCATGAGAAAATAAAAGCTCCATCACTGCATCATAGTAACAAACTTGTGATTCAGAAGATTTTATTATCCTATAGCTCAGGTTTGAACAGCAAAGAAGATATAACAATGCATTTTAAGAGAAAATGAGAGGTTATTTTCTAGAACTATTGACAAAAGACACCTCGTAGTGTTGTCATCTAGGTCTGGTTTGAGTCAATTTAAAAGCTATGAATAGGGTAGGAACTCAAACAAAAAGCTGAGACTAAATTTGGGAGGCTGAAATCTGCTATTGTTTGCAAGTTTCAAATCTGGTTGCAGTGACAAATAGAGGAAAATTGTAAAAGATACTAAGCATCACATTTTGAAGTCCTTTGGCATTACACCCAGGTTCTCTTAAGCATTGCACTTTAGAGTTGAATTGCATCAATTTAAAGTAACACAAAAGTTGAAATGTTTACTGATTGAAGAAGTGAATAATATGCGTGAGTATTTATAGACTTCCCCAAAATCATTAAAACATTGGACTTCCAGAACTATTCGTAGTCCTCCAAGAATTTGGACTTCCAAAGAAACTGAAAAGATTATGGCCTGTTTGTTTGTGAAAACTAGAGCAATTTTCTAGCAAAATTTTTCCATGTAAATGGAAAGCTAGTCTATTCAATTTTAACAATTTCCAATAACTGCTTAACAAAAACCATCACGAGTGAAGCTCATAATTTCTACTGACAATGACATTCTAAATGTTTGAGAACACAATATTCGCCCACAATTCCTCCTGCCACTCACTTCTAGGGACCAAGACTATGAATTCACATGTGGAATATAGGCTAATAACTCCATGGTTATCTCTAGTTTGAAGATATCAAAGTCCCTTGTGAAGTAGACAAACATCATGTTTCAACATACTCATCATCCATTAGGATAAACTACTGAATTATGATAGTAAAGAATATGCTAATAATTTACTTGGATAAATTTACATACCCATCCCTTGGGTTCAGGATAATGTTATCTAAAAATTAAAATCCCATCCATTTATTTAATTGTGTGACTGAAAATTGATGTAATGACTTTATTACCGTTACCAGAAAATTAATGCTGTTGTGATTATATTAAGTTTAAGAATGTTTCAAAAAATATTAAGGTTAAAAAAATGCACATTCTATTAGTTAGAAAAGACAGATATACCAGTGATGAGAAGGATTTCATTTATAAATTTGGAACCAATATTTGCATATTTTGGGTAGATTTCAACACATACTGAGAATTTGGTAGGATGGAAGCATAATTTTCTCAAAAAAAAAAAAACTTACTAACCTGAAACTATGGGCAAACTTGACAGGTGGGAATGCAGGTGATTTACTTCTAAATGAAAAGTCTTTGTATTAACAATTAAGAAGAATTCAGCAATAAAGTCCTAGAGACAGAATACATGATCTTCAAATGATCAAGAAGTAAATATTACCAGGTTGATCATCTGTCGTGTCACCGCTACAGGAAGCATCCATTGCACAGTTGAGCAGGTGGGTTGCATCATTTTACAGAACCAACCCGATAGCATCTGTGTGATCCCATGGGACAAGAAAACAACAATTACAAGAAAATTCCTGATACAGGAGTTTAATACTTGACAAAACAAACTTAAAAAATACCTATGTAGACGAAGAAAGTTTGGTTTATCTTTAGGTTCGCCTGCAAAATGACCCTGGGCCATTTAAAGTTATCCAGAGACGACACCTTGAGGGACTACCCGTTAGTCCAGACACAGTCATTCTGACACTGCTACAAAAAGGGAACACAAGCCAATTTAAGCAATCAATTCACAGGATTGCTGCATTACAAATGCAATGGCAACAAGATGTAATCAGGAAACTTGAAGTTGGCATTAGAAAAATCCTGTCTTATTCAATCTCTGCTACTCTACGGAATTGTTAAAAATTAACTAGAAACAGCAATACTCAAAATTAAGAAACAATCGAGAAGCATAATTTACCTAATAAAGAACAATTACAGATAACTGGAAATAGTACAGTCTACATAGTTATAATTTACCCAATAAAGAACGCTGAACCTTGCTGCTTAATTGAAAAGCGAAATAGGCCCGACTCGGAGTCGAGTTTTTCCTTTTGGTTGGAGATCCTGAGATGCGATTGGGACCCCTCACAGTGAGAGTATATGATATAGAGCAACGGTGATAGATGCACCTGTGATCATTTATCACGGTGCGACTTGTGAGCTTTGCATCCCGCCGAATAATATGGAAGAGGGGTGCTGACATTACGACGTCGTTTATGATTTGAACGGCGGATAAGAAAAATTCCATTGCCAGGCACCTAACCAAGACACTTCGAGTGAAAGCCGAGTATACATGAAATTTATAAAATAATAATAATAATAATAATAATAATAATAATAATAATAAAATGATATTTCAATGTGAATAAATAAATAAATAATAGTAAGTTTGGGCTCTTAAATTATGTCCACTAACGCACAGCTTTGGAGCCAAATGAGCTTTCTAGAAGTCTAAAACACAACAACTAGAGAAATTCTCAAGTGCTTATATTATTTGTTAGCCTACAAGGCAAATCGTGTTCCCCACAATTGAAGAAGTGGCATCATTTTTCTATAAAACAGGCTCATGCAAATGCAATGCAGCATCTCCCTCGTCATGAAAACCTTTTGTCATCTTCTACATCTCCTCTATCCAAAACCATGCCATTTTCCTTTGTTCTTTCCCCTACCACATTGCCAAAGCTACTTCCCACTACAAATAGGACATGAAATTTTTATCGAGGACCACTATACACTTTTTGTTTTTTGGTCTGGCGTCTGTTCTATTCAATTGAGGTTTATACATGACCAATTAATCTCTAACACATGCCCAACTACTAATCAACCAAACGTAACTTTTCAAAAATGCAAAAATCATACTACATTTTTTTAGAGAAAACAAAATCATACTACATTAAATAGGGTGATGGAATTTATTGAAATTTTGGGTTCAAAAATTCATTGGGTTATTTAAATTATTACACGGACGACGTTTTGTTATAATTTCTTCATTTTTGTACTTAAAATATGTGTGACCTTACTAATAATTTCCTAAAATATCCATTCTCTTTCATTAATTTTAAGGCTAAGGTTTTATATAATAGCTTTCTTGCAGGACTGAATATATCATTTATGATTTGGATTGCTATTGTTACTGTAAGCAAATGGAGTATTGCTGCAATTCTTTAATCTTTACCCTAATTTTCTATTTCAAGACCAAACTATCACTGGTTCCACAATAATTGGACCTATTTTAGGAACATGGTAATAAATTATGACAGCTTTATTGTGCCTCCTATATTAATGTCTTAGCATTAGAATGTTACCATTAAGAGAGAGACATCCATTTTTAGAAAGAAAAAGAAAAAAAAAAGTGAAATGGAAAAGTGAAAACTGAAAACGATCCAATTGGGCTATTGTTCCCAGAATTTTTGTTCTTTTCAATCTTGCAGTCTCTGTGGCTGTGAACATTTACAAGCTGGTAATGCCTGTACCTATTAGTAAAGTCAATAGGGAATAAGTACAAAACCCCATATCATGTGATGAACCAAAGTTGCGGAGCAGCAACATAGAGAACTTTTTATTACATGTAATAATTTTGGTATTTGAGTTTTCAGTTCTTGACTTCCCTGACAAAACAATAACAGACTAAAAGAGAAGAGTGCTGTAGTACAATTTACTAGAAGTTAAAAATTCACTGCTAGGTCCAATGGGTACGCTGAGAAGAGACAATGCACGTATAGGCATACTCTGCCTGACGCCTCTGCCCTTCTCTATCTCTACTTAGTCTTCAAAATTTCTCATTCTAAGCACCTCGTCTTCCTTATCTTCTCATAGTTGCAAGATTTCAGTAACCACTAGAAAGTATATTTCTTTTAACAACTTTCTTCTCCCAGTCCTCTTTTTTCTTTTTTTTGGGTGCCAAAACCAGAGAAAATGAAGCTGTTGTTTATGTTGTTTTTGCTTGCAAATATTGCAAATTCATTGTTTACTCCAAATGGGTCAAATTCTAATAGGTTTATGGCATCTGAAGAAGGATACCAGAAATGGCTAAAAGCAAAACAATTGGATTCTTTCAAGCAAGCTTTCTTCCAGAAAGCCAAAAACAAGTTCAAGCCTTGTTTAACCATAAAAGTGAACAAAAAATTAAGCTCAGGAGGTTTAACAACTGTGCAAAAAGCTCTCAATTCTATACCAGTTGTCAATAACTGCAGGGTGATTGTCTCCATTAGCGCAGGAACTTACAGGTAACACTTCATTGCTCAGAGGTCCTATGTCTATTTGACATTTTCTTTTTAACTAAAACATTATACTTGTCAGGTCTAGTTGACTTACATCTTAATATTCGAATGGATCGAAATTCAGGGAGAAGGTTGAGATTCCTGCAAGCATGGCTTACATTACCCTAACGGGAGCTGGAGCAGACAAGACGATCATTGAGTGGGATGATACAGCAGACAAAATGGGGCATGGAGGACATCCATTGGGTACATATGGCTCTCCAACATTTGCCATTAATTCTCCTTATTTTATTGCAAAGAACATTACCTTCAAGGTCAGCGTTATAATCTTTTTATTAGTTGCAATATTTTCTGATTTTATATTATGATTATTTCGCTAGTTTCTTTCTCTGTTCACTCCTTACCCATTTTACCTTGCGAACTACCCTTTCTACTCAAGCTTATTAGTCATTTAGGCTAGCTATTTTTGATAAAATTTCAAGTGCTTCACTATAGAACAAGGCCCCATCGCCACCTTCGGGAGCTCTGGGAAAGCAGGCAGTTGCGCTCCGAATTTCAGCGGACACTGCCGCATTTATTGGCTGCAAGTTCACTGGAGCACAAGACACCCTTTATGATCACATTGGCAGACATTACTTCAAGGAATGCTACATTGAAGGTTCTGTCGATTTCATATTTGGAAATGGGCTCTCACTCTATGAGGATTGCCATTTGCATGCTATCACGAATAGTTTTGGGGCCTTGACAGCACAGAAAAGAGAAAGCTTGCTTCAAGAAACGGGCTTCTCCTTCGTCAATTGCAAGGTTACAGGGTCAGGTGCTCTCTATTTGGGCAGAGCATGGGGCACTTTCTCAAGAGTTGTCTTCGCATACACTTACATGGACAAGATCATTACTCCTGGAGGATGGTCTGACTGGGGAGACAAAAACAGGGAAATGTATGTGTTTCTCACTTACTATCACCAACAGTTGCAATAATCTGCTCATTCTAGCTTAGCTGGAATTTGAAAAGCTAATCAGACATTCTTGAAACGTAGTCCATTTTAGACCAATTTTTAGTTAACTTCTGTATACTAAGAGATAAAACTTATTTGTGCTACAAACGAATGCAGGACTGTATTTTATGGACAGTACAAGTGTTCAGGGCCAGGGGCAGATTTTGGAGGAAGAGTGTCATGGTCTAGGGAGCTCACTGATCAAGAGGCCAAGCCGTTTATTTCAATTAGTTTCATTGATGGCCATGAATGGCTTCCCAGATCATGAAATCTTCAACCTTATTCAGAGCACATCAACGTCGATCAAAATTGTAAGATTAACATTCTATCTTGATAAGAGATGTCAATGAGACCACCTGCTAATAATTCAAATAAAAAATGTTTGCTCAGTTGTTCCTTAAAAACTATGGCCAAGGGCTTTCAGCACGTTCGCAAGATCAACTATTTGAACAATTTCAGCACCAAATAGACATCCGTGTTGATGCAATTAGAGTTGAGAAGTACAGGCTTGCATAATTTATTAAGAATTACATAAGATAGGTACTTAATCATATGTACAAATGAACAATATACAGTAATATTCACAATTCCAACACTGCTCCCCCAATCCCCACGTGAAGATGATGTGGCAACTTGCGCTGCTTTCCACTGAATTAACTGAACAATATCCACCCGCTACAAGCGACAGCATCACTTAAGTTTGAGAAATTATTGAAGTTCCAATCAGTATTATTATTGGCTACAACAAAACACTCACAAAGAACAAGATTATAGTGACTAGTGACAATTGAGGAGAGCAGTCCAAAATAGTAAAAGGAGTTCTACCCATGGCAATCTAGTTGGATCTTAACATGAAATAATAGTGCACAAAGAATTGTAAACACCCCCCCCCCCCCCCCCTGGAACAGATCACATAATTGAATTCACTTCGGTTCCACTTAAGCATATGTTTGGATAGGTGAGGGCTTGCATTGATGTTAGTTCTAGCATTTATCATATATACATTTTCTCTAACTGGACATATCCACTGAAAGAAGGTCAGTTTCAAGAATGATGATTAAGACGTGTTTGATGGTGAATTTGAAATGCATACTACTAAGGTATAATTTTCAAAATCACCCTCTAAGATTTGCTAAAATAAAATCTCTCTTTTTCATAAGTTTAAATCATTGTTCATATAATTTGAATTAAAGACCAAATTCAAATCCTTAGATTTCAAATTCTGTATCCAAATGCAACCTTGGTGATTAATTAGGTTGTGCTGTTAAAAATTTGAAATACAAGGATTTGATTTTATGTTGGTTAAAATTGCAAAACTTGTGATTTAAACTTGTAAAAGAGTATAAAATTATGTTCCAACCAAATTTTAGAGGGTGTATTCAAATTCCACCACTTGAGTAAATTCATTTTCAAACAAATGATCATCCACACTTATGAATCTGATCTCAATTTATGGAAACACCCGACCAACATTCATAATCTAATAATCAAAGAAAATTTGTGCAAAGCTCATTCAGATTCTTTCCTTTCAAATCCCAACTATCCAAATGCAATTTTAGCAGACTTCAATTCAAATGATTTTGTAATTCAATTCATATGTTTAACAATATGATTTTATTAGGATATATGACACATTCAACTAAATTTACTGATTGTAAAGGAAAATGAACAGGATCTAACTAATTTCCCATAATATCTAAATTAATTACAAAGTTGCTCTGAAGGGCCTTTAAGATATTTGATATTATATCCCACTAATTATTATTATGAATGAATTGAATCCTCACTTAATCCAGCCTCTTTTAATCATATTCTCCACCCTACAGAGATGTTCAATTTTTTTTTCTCCATGAAATTGAATTCTACAAGCTTAAGGGTCTTCAAAAAAATTAGGGGCAAATCCAGTT
This sequence comes from Hevea brasiliensis, assembly GCF_030052815.1. Classification (NCBI taxonomy): domain Eukaryota; kingdom Viridiplantae; phylum Streptophyta; class Magnoliopsida; order Malpighiales; family Euphorbiaceae; genus Hevea; species Hevea brasiliensis. The sequence goes on from NC_079508.1 coordinate 58,748,116, forward strand.
AAACATTTTGGATGATTTTCAACTAAATTTAAAGTGATCAAAAAAACAAACACCAATACAAAAAGCACATAGAATTGCTAAAGAGATAAATGCATAGCAAGGTGTACCAGAAAGGAAAATAATCAAGACTGGAAGAGAGTTACAGTTGCAATATAACCATTTTTCATCACCTGTTAACAGCACAGAGATCATTTATTAGCAAGAGAAATGCAGTAAGAACTGCACCAATATAATATTATAATTACATATAAGGCAAATTTTTTAACAATAGCTCAACTTTGATTCAAGATTCAATATTGATCATAAACCTATCAAACAGCTTACCTCAAAGGCAATGTTCTGGTAACCATAAACAAATGTGGATCCAAAAGGATTACTTGTAGAACCCTGTGTTTGGATAGCTGCTCGGCCACAGTCTCCAAGGATTTCCTACATTGAATAACTATTCTTTAGCTATAATCCTTCACTAATGCATGACAAGAAAAAAAATATATTAATGCCAAAAATTTAAGGGAAATAATAAAAAAGAAAAAAGAAAAAAGAAAAAAGAAAAAGAACACATACTAGCACCTTGAATACATGCACGTACATGAGAATCAAAAATCTTAAAGAATAAGTTGATCTTTTGACTTGAATAACCAAAGAAAATTTACTTTAAAAAAAATTCCAAACAAAAATTGAAACAAGCAATGGTGAAAAGTTATACCTTAACTTGGTCCCACTTCGTGCTTGGCGTAATATGTTTTGAATTATTTACTTCAGCAAAGCCCCAAAATCAAGCAAGAAATGAAAAATAGTTTTATCAGTTTTTCCATTAACCGTATCAACCAAAGTCTTCCAGGAACAAATAAAGGAGTACAGTCTGAACCTTGAATAACAAAGTTGCACTTTATATATGAGTTAAAATCTGCATGACCAGGGTAGTTTGTGTGCAAAACAAACTTCTTGATCTTATGAGTCTGCAAAATGCCAAAATCACAATGGTTATAAGCATACTTCTGTGGAAAAAGATTACTACACAGAGCATCAAGATAAACCCTTCCAAACTGACATACCCAGCTCCAAAACCACAAGTAAGAAGGGGAGGTGGAGAAAGACATTAATACCTGTCCATCAAATAAGATGTCCAAACCACGAGTGAAATAGTTATAGAAGTAATCTCCACAAAGGGTTGTGCGTGGCCGAGGGTCTGAAGCAGAGTGAATGACCATTTGGTCTACCTGTACAGCTAATAAAATCAATATACACCAACTGCCATATCTTTGTGAATCTAATGAGAGTCTAGCACTATGCATAATGATTATGCTAACAGTAGTAGGACAAATACACCCACAGGGAACAGGTGTTGGAGTTGGGGTGAGTTTTCCAAAAATAAGTAAAAAGGTGACTCAGTTTTGGTCTCCTTTCAATAGAAATGGGTCATACATCTATAGATCTACATCACCAATTTGATCCAACACCACAAACAAAATCTTTTATATTCATAATTTGATATCCCCATGAATGTGCATCATTAAGTCAAGGTAAGGAGTCGATTGCAGTACTGCTTGCTAGGTTAAAATCCCATACTGTCCAATCATTTATTAGTCCTATAACAGAGTACAGATTGCATGTAGAAGATGTAGTAACTCTATATTACCTGCTTTTGATGAATTCCACAAGGACGACCTAATTCAGTCCAAACATCCTGCATTCAAAACAAGAGGTACACAGGATAAGTGACACATTGATAACCATTGTAATATCCAAGGTTTTCAGACCAGGGCCAATCTGCAATCCAGTGAAGGTAGAGGCTTAGAAATTAAGATTCAACAGGAGTCAACCAATATATTGTTCATCTGAACACTGTTTAATAAATATTAAATTTATATTATGTAATTAACAATCTTTATAAATTGATATTAATATATTAAATTCTTTTTAATATTAGTATATTAAATTAAGATTATATTATATTCAATAACTATAATCCTTTACAAATTAAATTCAGTATATTTGCGTGTATATCATAAATATATCATTTTAATATTTAATCAAGTTGTCTAATTTACTTTTAAACTGCAATTAATATTACTTAATCTCTAGTGAATAGTCATTGCACAAAATTGACTATCCAAAAACACCGATAATAAAATTGTACTATCCATAATAGGAGTGTAGAGTTACTTTTTGAAGAAACAGACATTGCTATTGCATTCAGGAAGTTAAAAACTTAAAAACAATGATATTTTGTATTTTTTGCCATTTAAAAGGTTGCCGCTCATCACTAACCAAAAAGATGTCGTTTTGTACAAAAATTGGCCAAAAAAAAAAAACATCAAAACCAGTTTGGCAGTCAACCAGGTTTTGTAATTCCCAATTTTTAAGGATAACTCACACCAGCGATATCCAATTGAACCAGCTGGACCAGGCCGGATAACATCACATCTGAGTGCAAACAAAAACCCATAAAAACTCAATTTTTTACCTAGAAAAAAAAAAGAAAAGCAAATAAACTAGTGAAACTTCCCTCGTGAAAACTCAATTCTTCAACAATAAAGACTATGGTAGATCATAAAAGAATAAAAATCAACAAATCAAATTTCCCACCATTTCAAAAAAAGCTTATTCTTATTTGATATGGTAAGTTATCATTCCACCATCACAAGTGTGACAAGAAAAAACTTCACAGCTAATAGTCCTTGTATAGGCACATGACTATTGTGATTGCATTATATATGGGGTTCACAAATGTAGTTGAAATCATAATGATGGATGCATCATTTAATGAATGTAAATTTGCATGCACACAGAAATTATAATTTTGGAGCTCAAACGCATACAACAAAAACTTACCTGTGGTGATGCACCAAAAGGAATATGCTGCCCCCCTGTGGAAAAATATAACTCTTCACCAAGCTGCACATGTCAATATGGAATTAAAACAGATCCAATCTATACAAAGTAAAGAAATAAGGTTTTAACCTTAAAAAAGAATACAACACCATGTCTTCATGATATTTTCAATCAATATTGATGCTAATAGCAGGTAGTTATTCACTAGAGATATTGATTAGCTGACTACTAGACTCCTTTTAAAAAACATGTCTGGGTTGATTAGGGAAGTGCCTAACCTTAACATGCACCTCTTCCATGTAAAGGCTGCCCGAAGGTAGTGGAGGAGCAGAAGCCTTGTCCATTAATGATCCGACACCAACTTTTTTATCTGTAGAGCTATCATATATAGACACACGACATGTTACTGGTGTAGTGCCATCTGGAAACTCCAGTGGCAGTTCCGCTGCCAGGAAAAATAAAAATGATTAGAATATTAAAATTGCTAAAACGATTTTATATGTGAATGAAATAGACTACACTACCTTCTCCATCGTGGCAGCAATCTGTATATTGGCTAGGAATTGGAAATGCAAAGGATAGGCCCTATATATTATATACATCAAAATGAATACCACAGTAGAAAAATAAGCACATTTGGAAATAAAATATTCTAGCTATTAACTTTTCCATGTACATACCGGGTAGAACAGAGTGTACACTCCTCTATCTTTGTCATAAATTCCAGGAAAGGTTGGCCCAAAGAGTGCATATACGGCTACAAAAGTAGCTAGAGTGGATGGTCCCCTAAATGTTAAAACAACAGCCAACAATCATAAAACACATAAATAAAGCCCAAAAAAAAAAAAGAAGTTCAGACAGCCTACCCAATAAGGGAAGTGGCATAGCGCATTTGCAGGCGTTTAACATCAAAAATTTCAATCAAGCGTAGTCTCTAACAGAACCAGAATAAGAGTAAACAAACTAGCTTAGATGTAGCCAACAATAAAGGGCACATTTCAGAGATATAAAGTTAAAGCAAACAAAATGAAAATTCCTCGTCAAAGATGTAAAATAATTAACAAAGATGGGAACACACACAAGAAATTTGCCTGACAAGAAAATTTACTTAGTACCTGGGACCAAGGATCAAACCGAAGATGAAAACCATGATCAGGAAAGCTAATCACAATGTCAAGTTTAAGAGGCTCCTGCATGTAACAAGCATAGTCATGAGTGAATGTATAGTTACAGAAGAAAGAAGAGGTAAAAATAGCTGAAGCTATATCCTTTCGGGAGTTTCCAAGCTGGGTTAAAAGCAAGTCATATCAGAGGTTAATTTTTGAGTCTGACTCCCTTTTGTTGGTGCAAGCTTTAAGGAGTCAGCAACATAATGTCTTATTTTGGATTCATTGTTATGGATTGTAAATATCTGTTGAATGAGTTAATTCATTGCTCTTTTATGTTTGTTAGAAGGTCAGTGAACTCTGTCGTGCATGTTTTGGCACAGTTAGTTCTAGTTCTGATCTTAAGGAGTGGAGGCCCTCCTGAATTCATGTATGATGCTGTTCTTTCAGATTTAACTTAATGAATTTGGTATTTAACTCAAAAAAGGAATGAAGAAATAGACAGCTGAAAGACACATGCGGAATGGCATACTTACTTTTTAAAAACTTAAGTGAATCATCTAACCAAAAACATAATACTTCAAGGTTTACCACAGACACCACATCCAAATAACCTAAAATTTTATCTCTGGGAGGATTACCTCATCATAATACTTCACGTGAACGACGTCGTAAATGTTAGGCTGCTGCTCGATTTGGGCAAACGCTTCGCATATAGGCATCCCTGAAAACAAATCAAAATAAATTGAAATCCAATTCTTAGATAATTTCATTTGATGTCTTTGTCGGAATCCAAGCAGAACAAAATTGGAATCGGGACGATCGGTGATGAAACAGAAGTAGAGAGAGAAATTACCGAGAGAGAAGGGACCGATACCAAGACCAGGGCGGAGATCGAGAACTATTGCGCCCATGGCAGTGCCCTCGCACCGTCGTCGAGGTCGCTGGGGCGGAGGCTGGTGCTGGTGCTGGTGCTGGTGCTGGTGCTGCAACATATTGAATTGGATTAGGTGTAGCCTGCTTGCTTGTAATGCTTCGTTATGGTGGGAATAATCTCCGTTACTTTCTCAAATTTAGGCGTTGGAACGGTTTCCTTTCTTTTTATTGTAGGCCAAGCTTGGAGACACAAGGATTCTGAAGCCTGGATTGTAACCCGGTGCACGAAATGTCAACAGTCTGGGCGGGTCCCACTTCTTCGAACCTTTGGGCTCTATTCCTTCTGCTATGATAGTCCCTAGAACGGCAACGGGTTGGGCGGTTGAGGCTAGTTTTGCAATTCCTGCTGCGACCCATTTTCAATAAAATGGGTTTTGGATGTAATCAGAAAATATATTATCGTACATATAATTAAAATAAAATTTGTAAAATGAAATTAATAAAAAAAACTTTAATTATAATTAAAAATCTTAGTTTAAAAATAAATTTTCATACTTTTAACAATTTTAATCAATTTTTTATTTTTTAATTAGATGTTATAATTTTTTTATTGTTGATTAGTTTTCATTAATGGGCCAAAAACCTCCATTTATTTCATGGGATTGGAATTATAAAATTGAATAAATAACATATTTTTTTTAGTTCAAAATACTTTAATTTGATGAAAAAGTTTAAGATTTTGATTTATTAATTAAGTTTATAGATTTTATTGAGAAAATTTTTGAATCTCTTTATTTTGTCAAATGCTAATTTATGTAATTGTTAGCATAATTATAGCAATTAGCATAATTATAGCAATTAGCATAATTACAGTAATTAATATGATTATAGGAGATTTATAGCATAATTATAGCAATTATTATTCTTGTCTAAATTAGCTCATATTTCTAAATTAGTTCATATTCTCATGTATAAATAGATGTAATATCTCTGTAAATGTTCACAAATACACAATCCTTTCCTTCATTACTGTATTCTTTCTTCTTATTTATAGTTTCTACAAGTAATGAAGGAAAGGATTGTGTATTGATATTACATCTATTTATACATGAACTAATTTAGAAATATGAGCTAATTTAGACAAGAATAATAATTGCTATAATTATGCTATAAATCTCCTATAATCATATTAATTACTGTAATTATGCTAATTGCTATAATTATGCTAATTGCTATAATTATGCTAACAGTAATAATTATTAAAATATATATATTTTTTAGAAAAAAAAATTAAAAACTTGAATATTGGAAATTTTTTTTTACCAATTAGGAGACGAAAACTTTTTTTTTTTTTAAAAAAAGGAGACGAAAACTCATGAGGTATTTATTGTCACGCAAGAGTCTCCATCAACATCGAGTTGGCTCAAAGGGCCCCTTCTCCCTTGTGATGAGGCAGACAGAGGTGTGAAATGCAAAAGGTGCAACCATAATGGCTGCTACGTGGTCTTTGGGCCTAATCGCATTAAAAGTTTTAGTGACCTTTTTTTTGTACAGAAATTTTATTGACCTTGAGATTAAGCAACTGCACAGAAAAAAAAAAAAAAAAATATATATATATATATATATATATTTATATAATAAAATCGATTAAAAAAAATTACTATTTATATTAAATTATGATTATATTTATATTAAATATCTGAATTTTTAAGCGTTGTTATAATTATATTTAAGGGATAAAATTAAATATAAAAAATTAACAATAAATTATAATACAATACATAAATTTTTAATTAGTTAGTAAATAAAAATTTTAAATACAATTATAGTTTAACATAAATATTTGATATTTTTAATTTATTGATTGAATTTTATATTTAAAAAAATATATTTTATATTTATTTTTAAATAATTTTATAATAAAAATATTTTTAATAATTGAAATTAATGTGATTATCCTTTAAATCAAGTCAAATGAATTTTTTATGTATTTAAATATAAAATATAAAAATAAAATAATATATTTTTATAAAATATTAAAAAAAAAGAATTAAAAATAATATATGACATATGATATATGATATATAATATTAAGATATATAAATTTATATGTAAATCTAATTTATTATGTGAATAAAAATATATGATATATAATATTAAGATATATAAATTTTATATAATTTATATGAGTTTTTTATATTATAAATCTTATAAACATAAAAAAAATAAAATAAAATATATGAGTTTTTTATAATTTTTTATAAAATTATTTTTTATTTTTTAAATAAAAGAATAAAATTATAGAATCATACATTTTATTACATTGATTTTTTTTTATTTCTCTTCATTTAAAATTTAAACTCATTAATAAATTTTTTAAAAATTTAATAAAAAATCAGTGAAAAAAATTTATATTTAAATCGATTTATTATAAATTATAACATTTATTAAATAAAATACACATATTAATTAGAATAAATTATATATAAAATATATATTGTATTTAATGTATCTATAATTAATGTGTGATATATTCTTTTTAATTTTATATTTTTTTAAAATTTATTTTATAAAAATATATGAAATTATTTTTATATTTTATATTTGATACAGAGATTTATTTGATTTGATTCAAAAGATAATTATATTAATTTTAATTAATAAAAGTATTTTTTAGTATAATTTTTTTAAAATAAATATAAAATACATTTTTTAAATATAAAACTTAATTAATACATTAAAAATATTAAATATTTACGTTAAATTATATATAAAAATTTTTATTTATTAATCAAATAACATTTTAAGTGCTATATTATAATTTATAATTAATTTTTTAAATTTAATTTTATCCTTTTAAATATAGTTATGATAAATTTTAAAAATTATAAATATTTCACATAAAATTAAAAAATTTAAATATAATCATAATCCAACCTAAACATTTAGTATTTTTTATTCAAATTAACTTATAATAAACACACAAACGTTGTGATTTTCATTCCCCTCATTTTTCATCCCAACAGTAAAAATTTGTTCCATCGTTATAGGTAATTGCAATTTTTTTTTTGGCAAATTTTGCTAATATTAAAAATTTTAATTAACGTTTCCCTTTTCCCTTATATTGTAACTTTTTTCTTTTTTTCCTTGAAAAAAAAAATAATTAATTTGTTTACCTTTTTCCTACAAATTTTAATTCACGTTTTATTGTATACGTAATAATTGTATAACATGTTACTAAATAATTATTATACATGTAAAAAATATTTTATCTAACCTTTTGAGTTTGTTGGTGTAATTCCAACATTTTTGAAAACTTTTTTTTACAGTATATTTCATTTTCCTATAAAATATCTCCAGGATTTCTTTATTTTTTTTTAATTTTAAGATATTTCTATTTATTTAAAGTATATTTATCTTCCATCATTATTATAATATTAAATTGTCGTGAATATTTTTGTTTATCATATTATTCTTCCATTTTCATTTTTATATATATTATACATATAATTATAAATACATAGATACAGGTAAACAATAAATGGAGGCATTAAATTATTTAAAAACAACTGATTTTCATATATATTAAAAAAAATAATTCAAAGTTTATTCATTTATTCTGCATATGTGTAATCTGAATCCTTAAAGATAGGTACAGGTTCATCCCACCTAAAACTTTCCATTCAATTTGTTTCTTGTCCACAATCTTTTGCGGCTTTCACTTTCTGTTCCTTTTACTTTTTTCAATTCCATCTTATACTCTTTTGACTTGGTGGACCAGTAATTGTTTCTTCTTTATTTTTAAATCCAATTTTTAAATTATTATTAAATTCTAATTCTTAATATTAAACAGTATTTTAAATTATTTGACTTAAAATTAAAAAAATAGAGATTTAAATATAAATCATGTCCCTAGTCAAAAAATATATATATATAATTAAAATTTTATTTCATTATTTTGAATTGCAATGATTTTATAGGAATTTTTTAATTTTTTTAATTTTTATATTATTATTTTTTTAGCGAAATATTATTATTACTTTTGAAAATTGAAGAATTTAATGGGGACGTTTAAGCTTGAAAAGAAATAAGTAATTTCTTAAAATTTTTAGGTTAATATGTAATTTTAACTTTGACTAATGAAATTTAGAGTTCAGTAACAAATAATATAAATGGTAATTTTTTTTTAATTTACTTGTCATCTATCTGGGTAAATAAAATTTCTCTTGGAATTGTTATGGAGTATTTATTATTGATATTATCATATGGTACTTATTATTTATAAATTAACTTATTTATCTACTAAATATTAATTTCTTTTATGGGAAGCATTTATTTTATTTTAATTATTTTTATTATTATCATTATTATTTTAATTTTCATAATTTAAATAATTTTTTTATGTTACTATTTAATATCTCCTTAAATTTTTCAAAATCATTTGTCATATATATGTATATAAAATGGTGCTTTTATCAATTATTTATTTTAAAAAAAATAAATTACTGGTAAAAAAAATTAAATAGATTTTTTTAAAAATAATTTATTTAAAATATTCATTAAATAAAAAATAAAAGAAATAACTATGTTTTAAAATTTTTCACTTCTTAAATATAATTAATAAAAATTTATTCATTAAAAATATTAATTAATTAATTTTAAATTATAAAAGAAATTCTTACAATGCACAAGCATACAGTTAATATACATATATGCGTGGATTATTTTGATTGTCGCGTTTGATTTGGTTTTACATCAATAAAGTTATTTACATATTCATTTATCTTATCTTTATTAATTATTAGGCTAAAATATCAATTAAATATAAAATTTTATTGATACTCAACAAACATGACAAGTAATTTTATTTAATATTATGGGTTATATTTTTAATATTATTATTATTTTTTTTAAATATGAGTTTAAATTCCTAATTTATCGTACTGCAAGATATAGGTGTATTATCACAAGTTAGTAATTTTTTTAATGGGTTTCAGGTTGAGAACTTTGATTAATTCATGGGATAAAAGGTGATAGAATAATATAAACGATTAAAACCATAAAGTGGCGGAAAGTAGAATTTGAAAGATGAAATCCAAAACGTCTCATAATATTAGAAGTTCGAAAAGTATATATTGAAGAGAATAAAGTGCTTTTCCCCCCCAACCCAAACAGATCTCTTACAATTTTTATAATTTCAATTTAAGAAAATTTCATTCGTTGAACCAAAAAGCATAAAGGCTTAATCATGATAAACACGAAAAAAAGCCTTTTTTTTTTTTTTTTTTCCAAATTGATACCGCACATATTATTTGAATGGTTAATTTTTTTAAAAAATATTATTTAATTTTAATTACCATTTTTTTAAATTATGAGTCAAGTCCTAAGCACTTAATTCCCAAACAAAAGCACTTTCACATTCACATAATTTCAATTTTGATTTAAGTGATTAATTAGTTGAATTTTCACGCTAAGCATAAATAATTATAAAAAATGTATAAATAAATTATTTGATAAAAAATAATTTTATTTTATATTTTAATGAATATATATTATTAAATTTGAATAAGAAATATAATTAAACATGAAAGATATTAACAGTTTCATTAAATATTTAATATAATACTTCTACTATAGGCACTTTATTATCTCTCCATTTATTTTAAAATGATCAAAGGATATGCGTTTCTTAATTATGTTTTTTCACATATTTTTTAACTTTTATCTTCCATTTTATTGTTTTTTTTTTTTATTAATATTAATACAGTTGCTTTTGTATAAAATAAAATTTGTGCCCATTTTCCTTTTATACGCTGCATTGCAATTCATTTCTTGAACACAAGTATAAAAAAAAAAGGATAAATAATAATGTTAAATGAAGAGAGAGTTACTTTCTATTTGTGCATGTATATATATATATGTGTAATTATTTAATGTATATTAAATAAAAAGATAAAAATAGTGGAGTTGTTATTAAAAATGTGAAATAGTTCTAAAAATATTCATGTTTATTGTGATTATATTATGTAATATTATTTATTATTTAATGATTGTCTTTCTTATGTGAAAATTTAGTGTGAATATTATGTTTAATACAAGGCAATATAAATATAATATTTCGTAAACAAATAAATAATTGCATAATTTCCTGAAAATGTATATAAAATATATATTTTTAATAAAAATATAATATATTATTTTATAATTATTGGGGTTTCTTTTATAATTTTTTATTTGATTTTTTAATGATAAATGAATATTACGTGCTTATCATGGGTTGTGAATTAAAAATATTTTGCTTAACTCTGTTTATATCGTATAATATGATAAAAAAATGATAATATTTTTCATTAAAAAAATGTATTCTATTAAAATATGACCAATTGAAATTTCATAATAATAATAAAGCAGAGCTAAAACAAAACCCATATGGAAAATAGTAACATTTAGTTTAAAAGCTTCATTGAAATTTTAATATAAAATATTTTTTGTCTATAAGTTTTTCCTTATCAATTATTAGATAAATGGCCTTCATTTTTTTCATTTTTGTTCCCTCTCTTTCCTTTTTTTTATCTACAATTGAAATGTTTTTATTTGGTTGTTAAAGAGAGCTGCGCCTCTAAAACAAAATCAAATAATATAAGAGCCAAATAAATATTAAAATAATGCCATAAGCCCGCAATTATCACGAAGAAGTTGTGAAATAACTTCAAGGGTCATCAAGTCAATAAGCATTCATGTTTGCTTGATTGCATATTTCCCCTTTAAATACGTGTAATTACTGCCTCTCAATCTTAAATGAAGGATTCTTTAATCGAGAAATCAGTCTTGGGACTTTAGAAGGAGGATAACAGGTTAAAATTTTATAAATATTTGATTTGTTTAAATTTTAATAGGATAAATTTAAATTTTAAATAATTAAATTTGAATTAAATTTAAATATAAAAAATAATATCTGTAATAAATTTGAGTTTGAAAAATAATATTTACGATAAATTTGAGTTAAATTTAAGTATTTATTATTCGAATCTGTTTATATAAGTATTTAATTAAATATAAAATATATATTTTTTATAATAATATTTATAAATTTTTATATATTTTATTTTATATAAAATAAAATTTAAATATTTGTGAAATTATTAAAATTTTAAAATATAAATTATTAATCAAAATATTTTTTTATATAAAATATTAATTAAAATATATAAAATTAAACAAATTTAAAAGTTTAGATAGTTAAAAATAAATTTTAATCAAATTTAAAATAAATTTAAATTTTGATAATATTAATTAAATTTAAATTTAAATAAGTTAATTTTTACAATTAGTGTATCCATTACCATCCTTAATCTCCAGCACCCAAATCCATTTGCCACAGGCAAAAAGAAGCGCAACCTCCTTGAAATACCAGGTAATGTAAAAGAAAAATAAGCTAGAAATATTGTGATTTTAATATTGTGATTTTAATAGTCCTTTGTTTTTTCAAGTAATTTCTTGTAGATCCGAGGTGATAGGCTTATCACTAAAAGCCCTTTAGGCCACGAAACAATTCGCGTGTGAAATTTACAGAGCAGTTTCATGGCATTATCATGGAAACTGACGTAGGAGATTAAGCAAGGAACTCAGGAACAGAGTTAATGCGTGTGTGTGTGTCTCGAGCCTATTTGTGTTCACCATGTTCCTTGTAGAGCTCTGAGAGAACGTCATGTAAAATGCCCTTAATTGAAAAGAAAATTACTAAATTATGCTTTTCTATATATATGAAAAGGAGAAACCAGAGAAAGCATAATAAAAGAGCAATAGAAAACAGAGGAAGAGGGTGACGCTGGATTCTTGTTTAAAGCATTTTAAAGAGAAATAGAAACAAATTTCCAAAAAGGCGGTCCTGCGCCAGTGTCCAATCTCTTCATCTTTCTTGGTACGTAAAACAATCCCACTAGTGGCCACGTGGTGCTAACTCTATGAGATTTTTTTTTTTTTGACAAGAATCAAAATGCCGCGTTTGACGTCTCCAGTCTCCTTCCTTCAAATCTTTCTCATTATTCATTCATTTCCCTTCTCGCTAAAAACCCTAAGTGGCCTCTCCTTTTGGAAGCTTTCGTTTCGTCCTACTCTTTTTACTTCCACTTTTCTTAAAATGTAAATATCTCCGCCTTTTAAGCTTATTAAAAGGATGGGATCTAATTCTTAATTTTAATATTAAAATAATAATATGCTATTTATTACAACTATCATTTTATGAAGTAATATTAGAATATATAGGTTACATTTTAGATTTATTATTAGTCCAGAAACTAAATGGTAATTTAATCAAGGCGTGGGAAAAATTAATCGCCGACCACTGTGAGTAAAAAATTTTATGCACACAACACAAACGCTAAAAAGGAAAATGCCCTGTCACATCCTTAACCAGCCTATTTCCATGTGCCCACTATAGTTGTTTTCTTTCTTCATCAACGATGACCACCTCCTCCAAAATACTAAAATCAAACCTAGGGTTTTCTGAACTTTCAATGAGCCCCTCATCTTTCTCTTCTCTCATCTGGATTTCAATCTAATCAGTATGTAGAGTACAGTAATTCTCTCAAATTCAATTGAATTTTATTCTGTTCTATTCTTTTCAAATACATGGAACAACAGCAGCAGCAGCAGGTGGAGGAGTATAGACCTTCTAGTCAAGAAGATACAGAGCAGCTGATTTTTGACAATTCTTTAAGTGGCTCCGACCTTATGACCATCGATCAATGCCAGACGATTCGGGAAATGGATGATTCGCTGCTCGTTGGACCTTCGCCTGCAGTAGCGGCAGTGACAGGAGATGTTACTATGCCGGATATAAAGGTTAGAACTGTAGCTAAAGTTGCGGTTGCCGATATAAGTACGGTCAAGCGGAAGCGTGGTCGGCCTCCGAGAATTCATGGGAAAACCAGGCCACCAACTCCGTCCCTGATTAAGAAGAAAGATGAGGAGGATGTTTGCTTTATTTGTTTTGATGGTGGCAGCCTCGTGCTTTGTGATCGCCGGTGAGTTGCTTTGTTTTTTTCTTAATTTTCTGTTTGGTTGCCGTGAAAATTTGGTACTGGAAGGGGAAAATTTAGCTGCAACTAAGCCCTAGTACTAGTAGGAGAGCGAATCTTTGTTAAGCGACATAACGGGGCTTTTTACTTAAAAGGGATGTAAGTTTTTTTTTTTTTTGAGATTTTTTTGGTACCAAATGGATTTTAAGATTTTATTGCTGTATTAGTTTCATAGTTTGCATATGTAGTCTTTGTGCTCTCCGATGCTATTCACTTGCTTAATTGTTTTGGGTTCATACGTGGTAGGGGCTGCCCTAAGGCATATCATCCGGCTTGTATCAAGAGGGACGAAGCATTCTTTAGATCAAAAGCTAAATGGAATTGCGGTATGTGTCTAAATCTCGCTCCATCGATTTAGGACATTTGTCAACTTGAGTTTTCAGCTAGAGATCATCTAATTAAGATCTATTTTCAGGATGGCATATATGTAGCCGTTGTCAGAAGGCTTCACATTATATGTGCTATACTTGTCCATACTCCTTGTGTAAAGGATGCACCAAAGATGCTGATTATGTGTGCGTAAGAGGGAATAAAGGATTTTGTGGAACATGCATGAGAACGGTAATGCTGATTGAAAATATTTCGCTGGGAAATACAGAAATGGTATGTTAAATTCCTTTTTTGGCCTGCTAAGTTAGCTTAATTTATTTTATTAAGTGTTTGAAGCGTATATGCATCAGATTATAGGAGAAAACTTCTTATTGTCTTTTTAGCACCTTACTCTTCTGTGGGTTGCATGCCATTGTTTCTTTCATGCAGTGACTTTTTATATTTGTTTTTTTTATCACCAATACTAATTTACACTCTGCTGTGAAGCACTGAACTTATTCTTCCTAAATTCTTTCGTACTCTGTTGAAGCTAGGTAGTTCTTTGGAGCTGGGACACTGATGTACCTATAGTTAGTAAATTAATTGCCATTTCATCATGTCATGTTTAGATGTTTTCTCCTGCATATAAATTTTGCAGGTTCAAGTGGATTTTGATGACAAAAGTAGCTGGGAGTATCTCTTTAAGGTCTACTGGGTTTACTTGAAAGCTAAGCTATCTTTAACAATAGATGAGCTTACTAAAGCTAAAAATCCTTGGAAGGGAGATGAACTACCTAAAACTAGAAATTCCTGGAAAGGAGCTGGCATTGTGGTTCCTAAGGAGGCATCTTCAGGTGAAACTTATCATGGTAATGATCAGAAAGGCTCTTGTTTAGACAACTGCTGTGAAAATGTTGAGGCAAATCATTCTAAGAGAAGAAAAACTAAGGATCAGCCAAACCTTCTCAATGAGAACAACTCTCCAGTTGTGGAAAAATTAGACGTTGACATAGTCGCACCTTTGCCAGAAGGAACAACATGGGCAACAAAGGAGCTCTTGGAGTTTGTAGCACACATGAAAAATGGAGACACATCTGTGCTATCTCAGTTTGACGCCCAAGGTCTTTTACTGGAATACATAAAAAGAAACAATCTTCGTGATCCTCGACAGAAATGTCAAATTGTTTGTGATTCAAGGCTCATGACTCTGTTTGGAAAGCCACGTGTGGGTCATTTTGAAATGCTGAAGCTTCTTGAATACCACTTTCTTATAAAAGAAAAATCTCCAGCTGATGATGTTGTTAGAGTGGGAGTTGCTGATGCTGTTGGGGGCCAGTTAGAGGCTTCTGGAAGCATTGATAGTCAATTGATTACGAACAATGACAAAAGGCGTAGAACGCGTAAAAAGATGGATGAGAGGGGACCACTGATTCATCCAAATCCAGATGAATATGCAGCAATAGATGTTCACAATATTAATTTGTTGTATTTAAAGCGTAATTTGGTGGAGAACCTATTGGATGACTTTGAGAAGTTCCATGAAAAGGTCGTTGGGTCATTCGTGCGAATTAGAATTTCAGGTGTTGATCAAAAGCAAGATATGCATAGGCTTGTCCAAGTTGTAGGTATTATTCACATGACCACTTGCTGCTTGTTACCTTTCATGGAGGAAAAAGCCAATGCTTCAAAGATTTACCTTTCATAGAAGGAAAAAGCAATGCTCCAAGATTTATCTTTGAACATTGTATTTTGAAGCATAAGTTTGACAACTTTGTAAGTTTTTGATGATTTCGTGTTTAGGTACTAGCAAGGTGGCTGAATCATATAAAGTTGGCTCAAGAACAACTAATATCATGCTTGAGATATTAAATTTGGACAAGAAAGAGGTTATATCAATTGATGGAATTTCAAGTCAGGAGTTTTCAGAGGTGAGCAGGCATAATACCATTTTCTTGATAGAAGTGAGCAAAGGCATACCATAAATAGATGCTTGTCTTTCTTGTTTCAAATGTTTGTATTTCTTTTCTTTCAAACCTTAAGAGTTTGTAGAAAAGATTTATTTTTGTATTCTCCATTGTCAGTTTTCTTTTAGATCTAACATGAATAGATGAATATGTTGCTTTCTTGAATTTTTTAGATATAAAGTTAAAAAGATAGAAGTTCCTGGCCCTTTATGCTTTGTTACCTTCTCTTTCATTTCCCTTTTCTCCCTATGAATTTCCTCTGCATGATACCATCTACTAGGAGAAACGTGTATGTTCACATGGTGCAACTCGTGTTGTAGTGGATTAGCTAATGGAAAGCAATTATACGGAATTAAGGATTTAATCTTGGTCACAGTTTTTGTTGTTTCTATATATATATATATATATACACACACACACACACACACGCAGCATTTGAACTGCAAACATACTTTTGTTATAAAGTGGACATGCATGCTAGCAATGCATATTTTTCTCTTTGCATCATCTACATGCTACATAGGATTTTCTTGAGCAAGTAAACAACTATTTCAAATATTTGATCTCTCTTTAATATCCTTATTATTTCTCTATCCCTAAATTTTATCGTGGGAGGATGCATTTTAGGCACTACATTTCTTTTCCTTGTGTGTTTTTAAGCTTATTCGAAACCCAGTATGAGTTTGGTTCATGATGCGATTTCCAATATGCATAATTAAGGATTTCAATCTTTATGGTGCTCGACAATTATTATTTAGTCATTTTGTAAAGGCTCATTAGTCATTACTTTGTATCTTGGAAAAATTGATTTCTTTTTTCCCCTCTTTTTTTACCTCATCAAAACTGATCGATATTTATGGTGTTCTGACTAATCAAATGAAGGAAAGGAAAAGTTTTTATTTGCTTTATTATAAAAGTATTAAATGATGTGGATTATTATCTGCATGAATAAGACAGCAATATCTAAAGCATTTTGCATTTGACTGATATTGGTTGCACCTTTATACTATATCTAAAGCATCATTCATTTGATTGATCTTGATTATATGCCTATACACTAGAAATTAGAAAAGGATTACTTTTCTGGAATTTTTTATGGGACACTTCATTGTAGTAGCGTTAGCAAGTGTGAGATGATTTTTTTTATGTAGATTTACTTTCATAATTTCGTTCCCTGGGGCCTAGATTATTATGAGATTTATGGGAAAGGGTTCTAATATTTAGCTTTATCATGAATGGTTGAGTTGATATCATTTTCATTCCTCTTTAGGATTTGAATCATGTGACGATGTACACAATAACTACACTAATATTACTATATACTCCTTTTACACTTGGCAATCAAGGGACTGCCAAGCCAGGTAGTAACTTGGAGCCTTGTAAAACAAAATGTACAACTTCTCTGGTATTGATGTGCTATTTATGCCTCCAGGATGAATGCAGACGTTTACGCCAGAGCATAAAATGTGGGCTTATCAAACGGTTGAAAGTGGTTAGTGTTTCCACAATGTTCACTTCTATGTTCCAGCTTAAATATATGTACCTCTGCCCAAATTAAATTATTTTCTTGGTTATAGGGTGAGATTCAGGAGAAAACAATGGCACTTCAACATGTCAAAGTTAGTGATGTGAGTTCCAGCGGGGTAGTTTCATTGCATAAATATGACATGAAATTCCAATGTTGAATTTGAGGTTTTAGATGGTGGTGTTGTGGTTTCATATTGATTTTGTTAATTACTAAACTTGATCTCTTAAACATGGTCTTACTCTTCTGATCCAGTGGCTGGAAGCAGAAATATCACGGCTTAATCATCTTCGTGATCGAGCTAGTGAGAAGGGACATAGGAAAGAATATCCTTTGCTGTATGAGATTATTCTGATCTCTTTTGTAATTTGGTTTCTCGCTGTGTTTGCTGAATGATCCCTCACATTTATTCCTTCGTATACATTCCAACTTTCGAATTTTGGCTTCACTTGATTGTGAACTATGCTACTTTTTTATTGGCTGGTATCCCATTCTGTAACTGCATTTTGACTAGCATGTTTGCTGGATAAGTTGATCAGGGGTTCTATGTGAGGAAGAGGACTTGGACTGTTTTTGCATCTGTTGCAACAGCTGCCTCAAATAGGGCTGAATGGTGAAAAAGGATCCACATAGTCAATCCCAACTAGTTTGGGTTAAGACTTTGTTGTTGTTGTTGTACCTTTCTCCTGTCTCCTTAGTATTCAAACAAAGCATGTGATATATTTTGCATTGTATTAACTACTGAAAATGTCTGGAAAACTTTGTTGAATTTCATCTAGTAGTTCCTTGACCATACTGCACGCTTAGAGAATGTGTGGAAAAATTAGAGCTTCTGAAGTCACCCAAGGAACGTGAGCGCAGGCTGCTTGAGATTCCCAACATACACTCAGACCCAAGTATGGATCCAAGTCATGAATCGGAGGAAGATGCTGGAGAATCAGATGAAAAGAATCCAGGTCCTTAGCCATGACTTGTGAAGTGAAACAATTTGTGGTTATAATAATGATTGGAATTTTTTCTTGAGAAAGTTTAGTTGGTGATAACTTTTTAACCTTATATGCAGGTGACCATGTGAGACCAAGATTAACTTGTGTTGGTAGAAATGGTGCAGAGCTTAATTCTTCACTGAGAGAAGTTGACGAGGACGTAGGAAACAGTGCAGAAAAGAATTTGGCTACTGCATGTAAACGAAATAAAAGCATGTGCATTTTTAATATGGATAACGATGGTACTACTCAGGTTCATGAGAGAGTTGGTGAATCCACATGGAGTCATGGAGGGGGAGTATTCAGGCTAAATAGTCAGAATACATCAAGGAACCAGTTAGGTGCTACCAGCTCAGTAGCTAGTGATTGGAATAGTCAAGCAGCTTTACGATCTGAATCACTTCCCGGGCTTGTTATATTGCCGCCTTTTTCTTCAGGGAGAGAGCCATCTGTTATCGACTTTGAGACGGAAAAACTGTGGCGCTATCAGGATCCATCTGGAAAATTTCAAGGGCCATTCTCCATGCTCCAGCTGCGTAAATGGAAAACCAGTGGGCTTTTCCCTCCTGATTTCAGAGTATGGAGAATATATGAGAAGCAAGATGACTCTATTCTTTTGACTGATGCATTGGTTGGCCGGTTCCCTAAAGGGCCGCTTCAGCATTGCAACAGTTATTTACTGCCTCAGGAAACAACAGTTGCCTCTAATGATGCATGTAAAAGGTGGGGACATGGGCTCAGTCAGAGTACTGATGTAACTTGGATAGACAATAAAGGAGTTGATCATGACCTGAAGCCGGTGCAGAATGGTGTTAGTGTCCATGGTAATGGTGATAATGAACTGGTAAAGAGTAATGAGTTGGGCTTCCATTCTTCCACAGGGACTAAGGCTGTGGATGTTGCAATTACCAATACTGCACTGGCTAAAAGTTCCTTACAAGGTTGGGAATTGTCCAAAGGTGGCAAGTCTTGGGCTGGCCTCTCACCTCCACCTTCTGGGAAGCTTTTTGAAACTCCATTGCTTCAAGCAAGGGAAGGGCATGGGGATGAAAAATGGAGTTCCAATCCATGCCATGCAGATGGAAATTCACACACAACCACTATGGGTCGAACTAATATCGATGAGAAATATAAACATGCTGACAGTGAGGGTTACTCGAGCCAATCCTCTGGACAGAACTGGGGATCTCAAGCCATAAACAGTTCCTCAAGTGGATGGGAATCCAATTCTGGTTTTGTGTCTGGGGCCAAGTCTAGTGAGAAATCTGAGCAGAATCAGAAAATAGGTTTCTCTGATCTGCCTAGTCCAACAGCAAAGCATAGCGATGGGGATTTGAAAGGTCAGGCTGCTGATAACAAACTGTCTGTTGGTTCAAATGTTCCTGTCCAGGATTCGGGGCCTAGTTGGAGCACTGCGTCCAGTTTAGTGGTTGGTGGTGGACAGCATCGTGAAGTAGCTGGTGACTGGGGTGGATATTCTCCTACTCCTGCCAAACCTTCTGTTGAGGAATGGGATTCAAATCTTGTAAATGCATCTTCTCTGAAACCGACTGAAGGGGTCAGTGATCATGCTGCTACTCCAACTTCAGGAATTGGCCAACTGACACATTCTTCCCCACAATACCCCACAATTGATACATCTACTTGGCAGCCGATGGTTCCTGAACCCAATGAGTTCTGCTCTTTAGTTGATGAATCTGTTTCAGACCTTTTGGCTGAAGTTGAAGCAATGGAATCTCTTGGTGGATTACCTTCTCCTACATCAAAAATGAGCTGCGGTGGGGAATTGACGCCAGGTTCTGATGATGATTGCTTTAGTCCTGTTGAGCCATTTAGCCCAGCACCTGATCCAGGGAGAAGTGATGCACTGAGCTCCACTGGTGATGTACAAATGCCTTCTCAATTGACTGCATCCGATGAACCCCTTCGGCTATCTCTCATGCCTTCTCAGCCAACTGTAACAGATGAACCGCACACAATAACTCAAATGTCTTCTCAGTTGACTGTGACCGATAAACCTCACCAGTTATCTCGGATGCCACCACATTCCGTTGCACCAGATGAGCCACTCGGGGCATCTCCAGTTCCTTCTAAGTCGACTTTAACAGAGGAGTCACTTGGGTTATGGCAGACTAATGTTCTTGATCCTCAAAAAAGCTTTAGTGGGCATTCCTCCTCAAGTGCTGAAGTAGAGGGAGATGCAAAGCGCAGTGACGTTTCAGTTAACCAATGTTCAGAAATAGAACCTCTGGCATCTTCAACCGTTAACCAAGGTGAAGCAGGTTCGGACACCCAGAGTCCTACTCCATCAGCGGTTAGCCAATTGGAAGCTGGTTCTGACACACGGCATCCTGAATCTTCAACAGCAGATGCTAGCTGGGGAACTGTAAAAGGAACTGCAAACTTGGATAGGGGAGCACCTCAAGGAAATATGAACATGGCATGGGGGACTGGTCATGGATCAGCTCAGCAACAAACTAATTCAAATCCAGCCATTTCTACAGGTGATGTAGGCAGTTGGGGAAACCAACCAAGAAATGGTGACAACAGATATTCTGGTCCAAGAGACCACCTTAATAACTATTTTCAAGGTCGAGATTCAGGTTTTGGTAGGGATAGGTCATCATGGAACAGGCAGCCAACATATGGTTACGGAAATGGAGGAGGAGGTTCTTTCAAGCCTCAGGGTAAAGGGCAGCGAGTATGTAAATTTTACGAAAACGGGTACTGCAAGAAGGGGGCATCATGTAGTTATTTGCACCCATGATAATGTTAGAATCCAGTTCCACGCAATTGGTGTGCATTCAATTATTTAATCACCAATTGTATTAGGAAGTTTGGCCGTGTCAATGTTCTAATTTAACATGTAAAAGTATTAAAGTGGCACAACATTTGTTCTTTGGATAGTTCAGTTTAGAGCTGCGTGTTGCAGCAGATATAAATTCTTTTTTCCGTTTACAGGCAATGCAGAAGCGACTGTAGGAATTTTTCTTTGGATATATACTTGCAACTAATTGTCTAGTGACTTTGAATTGTGCAATTAAATCTGTGCTGCAAGTGCTCTAGCTATGCTGGCTTTCGTGCCTGCCTCTATAAAACTATCCCTTTGAAGGGTTTGGAAACGCGACTTGTTGCCTTAGAAGGAGCTTGCACAGATTCTAAGAAAATGTGGAATTATTATTATTATTATTATTATTATTATTAGACGCTTTTAAATTTAAATTTAATATATTTTAATTATAAAAATTTAAAAATTTATGTTTTTAATAATATTTTAAATCTCAATCCCAAAAAGCCTATTTCGGGAAAACAGCGGAGCGCATCGCATTGACCATTGTAGGGGGAAAAACGACGTCATGTTTTCCAAGTCACGATGTGCAGGACCATTGCGCCCTCTTGCCCTATACAAGGGGAGAGAGAGAGAGAGAGAGAGAGAGACCATTGCGCCCTCTTGCGCTATACAAGGGGAGAGAGAGAGGGAGGGTTAGAAGGCTGGCATGGATGGGAATAAACAAGTAGGAGGAAGAGACGAGAAAGCGGAAAAAAACCAAAATCAAATAGAAGCTGGAGGAGAAGGAGGTTCCAAAGGTAAATCATGCAAAGGATATCTCTATTACTCTTCCACTCTCAAATCCAACGACACCAATCCTCGCTGCATCGGCATCCCTCGTACCCTCCAACAAGGTCTCTATCTTTCTCTCTCTCATTTTCGGTTTCGTTTCTGAGAAACTGTCAGAAGAAAT
The DNA here is from genome assembly GCF_030052815.1 of Hevea brasiliensis. Classification (NCBI taxonomy): domain Eukaryota; kingdom Viridiplantae; phylum Streptophyta; class Magnoliopsida; order Malpighiales; family Euphorbiaceae; genus Hevea; species Hevea brasiliensis. Next base: position 58,770,540 of record NC_079508.1, read on the forward strand.
ACAAATTCCTTAATTTTGATTGCTTAATTTGATTACTAAATTCTTATTCTTATTATTATTATTATTATCCGGTGTTTTGATTTTCTGTTTGATGCGATTCCTATGTTGCTACAATGGCGATTCCTGTTTAATTGTGTGTTTTCCGCCTCATGTTGCAGCGTTTCATCTCGGATTTATAATACGTCAATTTGGTTCAGGAAACAGGAAAGCTTAGTTATGGATCTCTCTCCATTTCTATGCTACAAAAACTAAACCCCTTAATTTTTTTACTAATAAGCTTTTTCCCAAGGCCTTTCCTTAACTTGAAATTCTAGACTTCTTGATGTTGCCTTTTGCTTACTCTACATAGGAGTAGGCTGGTAGAATTTGCTTGTTATCCTGCCAGTGCCAGATTATGGGAATGAATTCTCTTCTTCTGATGCCTTGTAACCAAAGTAAAGATATTGATGGGCACGGCAAAATGGCCAAGAACAAAGTTGCCAATCTGCTTTTATAAGAATATGTGTAGAAAACATGTCCACTGCCTTTGAGCACCAAAGGGCATTGCAGATACATGAAATCTTGCAACCGTGGTAGGAAACATGTCCACAGCTTCTTGCTTCTTATCATCTTGAGGCTAATGCATAACAGCATTGTAATATAAAAATTTTCATTTGGATTGGACCAACTTAAGGTTTGAACAAATGATTTGGTCCCACTCATGGTGAAGACTTCTTCAGTGATAATATGCTAGGTAACTATATAAAAAAAATAATTCATTATCAATCATTAGTAAGCCCACAATATTTATGATTGAAATTGAAGTCAATTCTTCTTTTATATGCTTGTGTGCAATGTGTTGCGTTGCTTGCTTTGTTGTACAAGTGCTGTTAAGTCACTTGCCTTTGGATTCTGAGTGTGCTAATCTCATTTTGGAATCTTGGTCAGGATTTGGTAGTAGAATTTTTTCTTTGTTTCATGTATATTTCAGTCAAGTATCTTCTAGATATATACTGATATCTACGTTTTGATGACCAGTTCCCAATTATATTGTTGGACAATCTGAGGATAAAGCTTCTAAGGAAGGCCGGACTCTTACAGATTTTTATTATGGTTGCATTGGGTACTCAGTGTATGTCAGCAAAGATCATTCTACTGATAAGCAAAAGCAAGCGGCAAAAACACAACTGCCAGTCTGTGTGGGCCTTGAGGTTTATCTTTTTCAACTCTCTCTGTATGTCCACAATGTGTGCATGTGCTTTTTTTTCTTTTTAGTATGTATGGTTCGATTTATAGTAGTGTATATATGCTTTTACGTTTTTACTAACGTTGCTTGGTTTGATGGACATAGTGCACCAGCTTGTCACCTAGGGTGTAAATGAGTTGAGCTAAACCAGGTATCAAGATGTTTGTACTTGGTTCACTTAACTTTAGGCAATCTCAAGCTTTGACTGAGCTCAAATTTTAATGTTGAAGCTTGTTTGATTAAAAAGTTATCGAGTGCAATATTCCAATAGAGTCTAAACCTTAACAAATACCTGTTTCAAAAATGGTTATTATCTCTTGTACAATTTTTGATATTAATAAATATGAAACTAGCAATTCCCTGTATGAGTGTGTTCACTTTCAAAAGTCTATGGCCTCAATTTGCAAATGGAGGAGGCCTCTGAATAAGAGGAAGCAACGCTTTTCTCATTTTAGTTATGGTCAACGTATAGTACAAAGTTTTACTTTTTTCCTTGTTCATTTACCTGTATTTTTAAATTAAATATTTTGTATCATAAAAATTTATTTTATTCATATGACATATTATTTTGAAAATCTAGTAACTTAATATAACTCAATGATAACTTTCTACTAAATTTATTGCATGCTAACAATTTTCGATAGTTTAAACTTGATTACCATGAAGTTTTAAATGTGTAGCTAAACAAACATAAGTGAGCCTGTACATGGACATAATCAATCCAAGCTCACCTATATCTATGTCTATTCATTTAATGAGCCCAAACTTTTTGTAAACTTGTTTATTTGAGTTTATAAATGAATGTAAGTAAGCTTTTATATTGCCTGTTCATGAACTCCACTAAGCTACTTTGCTTACACTCCTATTGTCATTTATAGTTTTATGTTTCTTTGGTGCTGCCATTATTCCTGTTATTATCATTTATCAGGAACTTGACATTCTTCCCCTTGGTGGTTGGTTGGAGTAAGGTGGGGACTGGGGATTGATTGGGTGTATTTGATTTAAATTATTAACTGCATTTTTCTAAGGCTATAAGCGATGTATGTGATTATATTCTTCTAATAGATGGTGTTATGATTTGGACATATAGAGTTTGTAAATTTTTGTTGCAATTTGAGGGTTTCTTTAGGGTGCAACTTCATTCTTAAGTTAACTCTGGCAAGTGACATGTTGGCTATTGTCTTCTATTTTATCCCTGGTTTCTTAATAACAAAAAGTTGCAATCTGACTGACATGAGTTTCTGCAGCTTCTAGTGGATAGAAGAGTTGTTACTTCTGATAATGCATCTGCTCCGGCTCATGTTCATGGTAGAGAAGGTAATGTGGTTTACACAATAACTTCTTTCATGTTGTGCGCAGTGTAATCAATGTCTCTAGACATGTTTTCTCAATATAATAGGTTTTGGCATCTGCTCTTGATGAATGATGGTAGTAAATGCAGTGTCCTGTGAGCTTTTGTGCTTTCTTTATGCAATATGTTATACTGGGACAATCTATCTCATTTATAACCATGGTAGATCTGCATATACATGTAAATATGCTTTTCATTATTATTATTATTATTTTAAGAAATTCTATGTATAGAAATTATGATGTGTTCATTGCTTTCTGATTTTCTGAATGGCATATTTCTTACGTTTTGGCAATTGTTTTCTTGAAGATGGCCTTGAAATTCATCAGCCTCAAACGCCTAAACCAGTCCATGCTGCAGGAGATGACTTCCTTAGCAGGCAAGCATTTTATTTTAATGGTCAATCAGTATGTGAAGACACATTGATGAATAAATCCAATTTTTTGGCAAAATTGCAGGTATACAAGGAATGCGAACCTGGTTGCATCCGGGGTGGCCAAGAACATGCGGAGAATGGGGAATTACATTAAAGAGAACCTGGATGATATTTTGTACCCTTACCGAAGGCGACCAAAATGAGGCTGTGAGTTCTGGATACCTGAAGGAAGAGTATCGGTAGATGAAGTAGAATCATGCTTCACCTGCTATTTGCCTTTGATTATGTAATATTGTCCTAACACCACTTTTATCCCCATCTGCACTCCCTCTTGTCAATGGAATGCGCGGCAAGTGGTACGGGAGATGTTTTATCGTTCATTCACAAAAATAAGATATTATGGTTAATTTTGTCTATTGAATAGATGCGGAGACGAGTGGGGGACAAAATGCTTTTTTGTATGATAGAAAAAGCTGAGCCCGCTAGCAAATTGTTCTTTGACTGATGATCTGAACTGCACACTTGTGTGCCTGGAATTTCACAAAGTTTAAAGACCAAATAAAATTTTTCATTTGTGGCAAATGTCTTCCAAAATTACTAGTTGTGACTGTAAACGTGTCATATCGTTAAGAATGGGTTAGGAGATGGAGAGCGTGAAAGTGAGAACAAAAAAGGAGCTTAAAATTGTAAAATGAACTGAATAATAATTATTATTGATTGGAAGATTGATTTATATACAGAAAATTCTACTGGGACTAGAAGAAAACTAGAAGATTTTAGCTAATGTTGGCTGTCACTAGTTCTGTTTCTTGGTTGACGACTCTTTTAGGCAGCTATTGAATCTGTTAAAGAGTACGCGGGAACTCTTCTTCTGATAGCATGATTCTTGAATTATTTCAACACGCACCGTTTTACTTAATAGCTCAGCCTTTTATTTTAAATGTGATACCCAGCGTTTGATTTTCTCCTCCATCATACGCTGCGTTTTACAATGAATAGTTTATCAGTAAGTAAATGGAATCTATAATTGTCTTCAATAATAAAATTTTCATGACTACTATAAATATGTTTAAAATAAGTGACCAAAATTAAACGCATATAGTCGTAGTTTTTTTTTCCCCGCCAAGTTTTAAAGAGTTTCTGATAGAGCAGATAGCAACACTACTGGGGAAGGGATGAGATTGAGGAATGTTCTTACTATAGTTATCTATGATTAGTTAATATGCATATATTATTTAATAATAAATTAATTTATAATTAAATTACAATTTAAAAATAATTAACAGTCATTAAACTATCCCAATCATAATCAAACTCAGTTCTCTCTGTGCCTCAGAGATTTGGAGAATCACCATAATGATGAACCAGGAAGAGAAGGGATAATCTTTTTGCACAATGTCTGGGATAAAGTTTTTGAAGGTATGATATGAATTTTTAAAAATAGTAGGTTCATGGATGTTTTATTTCAGATTATAATTTTTTTTTGAGGAGATTAAGATTTTTGGCAATCTCAATACCTCCAAAATCCACACTTTCCACTCCAAATTAGTGAATTGAGTACCTTGTCTTTCATTACCTCTATACGCTACATATATGAATTAGCAGCAATATCAAAATGGAACGAGAAATATATTCTTTCCGAGTCCTAAATATGGTAAACGGATCTATTTAAGCAAGCTTGGCAAAAGACCTTAAATGCATAGCCTTTCCTTTCAACTTGCTAGTGGCTCTAGCGGATTCTCATTTCTGGGCTTTGGATATATATTTCTTTTAATGTTGCTAAGTAAAAGGATTCTCTCCCAAATGAGGAGTCCTTATGTTGAATTTGCATGATGAGATATATTGTCAATTTCTCCATAGTTTTGAATTGATGAGTTTACTCCTGATAGAATCCGAGGAGAAGAGTACATAGTTCCCAGCCATATTTAGCACTATTCAATGTGCAGGATCCTGTTTAATTCCCTTGAGTTGCATTTTTTTAACGTCCTCTATGAAATAGAAAATTGGGAAAAATATATATATATAATTTCACAATTTGTCGACTTTTTCTTGATTCTTATATGATGCAGAGCAATGATATAAATTCTACTTAAATTTTCCATTCCTGGCTCTGTGAAATACAATATATAATTCAGGAACATCATTTCTCTTTGTTCCAACACGAAACTGACAAACTTTGGAATGATATGGAGAATATGCAAAGTGAATTGAGTTTTAATTTACAGAGTTACCCTGCAAGATGTTTGTTTGCTACCATTTGTGAATTTCTGTTTTTTGCATCATGATCTCCAAGTTGCTAAGACAATTAACAGACACGACATGACGACAGGCGTGAAATTGACAACGTTACTGTTGTGCAAACGGTTGGATTTGAATATTGAAAGAAGGTAACGAAAGCAAGTTACAACCAATTTTCTTGTTTCTGAGGACTATTCAGTGACTGATATGTTTTTTTTTTCAACCATTGAAGGAGGATACGTGATGAGCTAGTTATCTTATAGTTGGGAAGATTTGAAATCCTGTAATCAGGCATACCCATGAGCAAAAAAATTAAAGATTAGCACACCGAAATGGGAGATGCATTTAAATGATGTTCGGTGTGTGGGCATTGACATTAATTCCGAAATGGATGTTTTCCACAAAGATGCAGTTCTTACTACACTTATTGAAGCATGGCTAGCTGTTATGACCTTGACATTGCCCTTTGTCTCTTGCCATTCCAATTAAATCCAAAGGACAAAGGCAATCAGAGAGAGATGCGGAAGCTTATGACAGTCGCAACACTCAAATTTCGACCACAATCACAAGATTTTTTTATCAACTAACCAGAAACCGGCTTTGCCATTTCAGGCAGGTGAAAACGTTGCTATTGAATGAAACCAAAGGATTTTCGGCTTTTTTTTTTTAAGTATTTAAGTTTTGTACAATAATTAAAAAAAATATTAGATAATTTTATTTTTATAAAAATATATTAACAATTAATTAAATTATGTTATATTTTACCTAATTAAATGTAATAGAAAAAAATAAATAGGGATAATATTATTTTAATTTTTTTTTTTTAATTCTAAACCATCACTAGTGATGTTTACGTAGCATAATCATTAAATTCAGTACCGCCTTACCGACTGGCTGTTCGTGTCATTAATGTTATTAATTCTGGATCAATAATTTAGTTGTTTGGTCACTAAAAATTAATTAAATATTATATTTTATTAAAATAAATATTTTAGAATAAAAATTTATAATTAGTTATTCAATTAATTGGGTGATTTCAAAAGACATCCCATGAAATATTGAGCTCAAATCTCTCTTCAATATCAACTTATCGAGTCACCTAGATCAATAAAAATTGGGGGGGTCATTCAATTTTTTTCAAATCAATTACAAATTTAAATTAATTTAATAGTAGTTCATTAGTTAAACCAATCAATCTAATCTAGATTTAATAACAGTGCTGTTAGCGGGAAAATATATAGTGCTGTTTTAACAGAGACATATTCATAGCAAATTAGATTCCTTACACACCCTAAATACTCTATATATATATATATACTCTTCTAAATTTGAAGTTTGTGTATTTTCTTATATTTGATAATTTTTTATTTAATGATAATAAATTATTGTGTATTCTGTATATTTTCACGAAAAATGATATAGATTTTATTTTTTAAATTAGAAAAACAATTAATTTTATATGAGTATATGATAGATTTTTATAATTTGCCATATTGGGCAATAGCTGAAAGCCACAGTTATTATTGTCAATGGTCCATCAAAACCGAAAGTGGGTTGCCTGGACCACCTGCATGTTACTACGTGACAAAACACCCCCTATATATTTTATTATTTTATATTCTATATCAAATAATATGGTTATTTATAAATAACTTTCATGTATAAACTAAGTTTAAGTGATTTCTTGAACTTTTCAGATTAAAAAGTGCATAATTAGAATCTTGATCATTTTAATTTATTAATTAAAATTATATTTATATTTGTACTGCCACGTCTCTTGTTCATAATTTTATTTATATGAAAGAAAAGAGAATCTCTTAAATTTCAGCTTCAGTTTCTGAATTTTTTTTTTGGGTAATATTAATTTGAACGATATATATATATATATATTTGAGATGGGTTTTTATTTATGCGATAAAATTAAATGCATTTACATTTACAGAGAAGAAGTTGATGAGAAGTGAAATTGATGGGGTCCCCATTTGGGTGGAAGACAGGAAAGTGCATATAACCGATGGGAGATGGACAAAGCTAGAAGGCGTCGAAATCAAATGTTGTTGAAGATTGAAGATAAAGGCAAGGCAAGGCCAGGCTTATCTATAGCTTCAAAATTGAAATGAAATCTAAAAGATGGAATCAGGCTGACAAAATTCTTGCATATATGCTCTGTTCCCATCATTATTCTAACGAAAGAAAATCAAAGAACGGCCACAGGTCCCCTTCATTGCCCACCACAAAATTCCAATGCCAGCTCATTTGTAGAAAATTAATTGGCTAATTTTTTTAAAAAAAATTAAAAATTTTTATATCTATTTTTTTTTTTATGAAGAACTAGTTTTTCAAAATTTACTTAGCAATTTTCAATCGTTTTCTACTATTTTATTTTAAAAATAAAAGTTGTGTTTTTAAAATGAAAAACAACAACTTTTTATTAATTACACAATAATTTTTTTATAATTAAAATTAAATAATTATTTATAAAAATATTTATTTCCAATAATAAAAATTTTATTATAAAATAAATGAATAAAACATATTTTTAAAAAAATAAAATAAAAGGTTTTTAAAAATGTTTTCAATATATTTTTTGAAATTATGAAAGTTATGAATAAATTTTTAAATTTTTAATTAAAAATTATTTTCTACAATTCATATATACATGAACTAATTTTTTTAATATTTTTTTATAAATATAAAAATTTTCTTAAAAAATAAAAATTATTTTTTACAGATAAATGGCATTCAGTCCCAGTTTCCGTCCCCGCGCTCTCTCTCTCTCTCTCTCTGTTCATAAAATTACTGGGACGACAAGACAGCAATCGCAATTTTTCACATATTTCTGCTGTCTCTGTCTTTTTCACTTTGTAGGGTCCAAGCTCTGTTCAGTTATCACCTACTCCCTCTATTTTAGTGGCCCTTCATAGGAATATATACAACTCCAGTTAATTGAAAACATCATAGTGAATGGATTTTTTTTTTTTTTTATTCTATTCAATTACAGGTGTGAAAACACCATATTTATATAGCATGCCGCCCTCATCTAAAAGCAATTTTCTAAAAATTTATTCATTTTATATGTAAGTATATAAAATTAATATATTACCTACTAATGGATTAATTAAAAAAAAAATCTAAAATTCACTATTTTTTAATTAAATCTTAAAATTTATATAGTTACTAATTAAATTTTTCATATTTAATTGATATCTTAAATTGATCCGATTGTCAATAAATAATTAATTATACTTAAAAAGAATTTTACATTAACTACTATATTATCACTGAAAGAGTAAAATCAGAAATCTCAAATTAAAATAATTAATAAAAAAAATCATCATAAAATTTATTAATTTTAATAATTAAATTTTAAAATTTATATACTTATCGATTGAACTTTCACATATAATTAATATCTTAAATTAATCTGGTCATCAATGAATCACCATTATGTTTAACTCAGTCAATTGAAACTTTTTAATTAATAGACTTCGTATATAAATCTCATTTCATTATAAAAAATAAATTAATTTTAATCTTATTATCTTATATTTTTAGGATAATTGACAATTTTATGCATTGAATATATATATATATATATATATATATATATATATATAGAGAGAGAGAGAGAGAGATAATTAAAAAAAAAAAAAAAAACACATACGAAAGTTTCCATTCAGAAGTGTTTGCTTTGAATGATGAAGAATAAAATTTAGCTTACAGACTTTATTTGAGTATCATAAAATTTAGAGAGAGAGAGAGAGAGAGAGAGAGAGATCTTCACATAAAATCATCATGAAATGAAGAAGAGTCTTATGAACAGAGAAAGAACCATGCATATTCTCCATGCTTACCTCTTCAGTTATTATTCTCCTTTTCTTTTTTCTCCAATCTATGATTTTATAAACAAAAAATCCATGCAAATTCACCTGATTCGGTTTCATCGTCTGTGCACTAAATATGTATAGGATCCATATTTCCTTCCAACTCCTTTAGAGCGGGCACAACAAACGCGCGTTTGGAACAGCTACCAGTCGGGTTGCCCGAGGAGCGGTGAGTCCAAACACATCGCTCGTGTCAATTTCACTTGGTTTCATCCCATCAGGCAACTGCCATGTAAAACAGTGAAGAAGATGGGCCACAGCCAAATCAAGAGAGTAGAGTCCGAGTTGCATGCCGGGGCAGGATCTCCGGCCCGATCCGAATGGAATGAACTCGAAATTGTTTCCTTTAAAATCAGGCACTCCCTCTTTCAAAAACCTGGATGGCCTGAAAGTTTCAGGGTCCTCCCATGAGTTCTTGTCCCTTCCAATAGCCCATGCATTGATCATGACCCGAGACTTCGCTGGAATGTAATACCCGGCGACCTCTGCCTCCTCGGCCGTCTCATGTAAGAGAAGTGGGATTGGTGGGTGAAGTCTTAGAGTTTCTTTGACTGTGCATTTTAGGTATGTCAGCTTGTCGAAATCACTCTCCTCCACGCGCCGCTCTAGACCCACCACATCGGCAAGCTCTTGCTGGACCTTTTTCAACTCTTCAGGAGCCCTCATCAACTCCGTCAGGGCCCACTCAATCGCCGATGCCACTGTCTCTGTCCCACCAAACATTACGTCCTGCCGTATACAACCATATGGGATGCACAAAAAATTCTTATGTAAGTCATGAAAATCCCATTAATTAAATCCACCTACTAACACGGTACAGAAAAAATTGAGATGACAAAGTAGCAAAAAACAAAAAAAAAAAATGCGTGCCTGTGTGTACTTTTAGTGCTACAAGAAAAACACTTTGACTATGGTGAATCATCGGGCTTACTTAGTTAATACTCTTTATGCTAGTATAAATATAAATTTTTCTATAAAATTAAGAAAACAAATCACATATTTATATGAATAAAAAAGCATGTTCAGGGTGTATTATGTAATTTGCCGTTGACTGTCTAAGAATTTGTTCTCAATGGCAAATATATTTACGGATATATTTTACAAGAAGGTAGCTTAATTACCATGATAATGGCTTTGATGTTGTCTCGAGTGAGTTTGAAGGAATTCTGAAGATCGTCTGATTCGTTTACTTTAGGCTCATCGCTGTAGAAAGCTAGCAAATCATCCACCATATCAGAGTTATCATCAGAGACATTACCCTGCTTACTCTTATGCATGTGTTCGTCGATGATCAAGTCGATGAATCTGTCAAGTGATTTACGAGCCTTGGCAAGTCTTGAGTTGAGCTTGAGGCCTTGTGGGTCTATCCATCCAAGCCAAGGAATGAAATCAGCAATGTTGAAAGCACCAAAAAGCTTGGAGAACTCCTGCAAAATCTGAATGAACTCGTCCTGTCCCTCGTTCTTCGAACCGAAAGCAGCCCTATAAATAATATTCATGGTTAGAGTAAAAATCAACTCTCCAACATTCACTGGCTTCCCTTTGTTGGCCACAACGGTTTTAACCATATAATCAACCTCATCCCTCACAGACTCCCATGACTCAGCCCGTTTACGGCTGAAAAGTTTCATGACGCAGAGCTTGCGCATCTGGCGCCAGAAAGGGCCGTAGTGGGCGAAGGCCATATCTGCACGGTCATATGTGAGATAACTGATGGCTATGGTGGCAGGTCTATTTGAGAAAATATTATCTTGGACTTGAAGTACTTGGCGAGCTATCTCAGGAGAAGAAACAGCAAACATGTGAATGTTTCCCATGCGAAGATGGAAGAGGCCACCATATTCTTTAGCTAGTTTAGCTAAACCCCGGTGAGTTAACTGGTCCATCATGAGCAGGTTACCTATAATTGGCAAGCCTTTAGGCCCTGGAGGATATCGCAATCGTCTACGAAGGAGAGAGATTAGACCTAGTAGGAATAGTAAAGGAACAATAAGGAAAAGAGTGAAGGGTAAAGGTTGCAGAGCTTGGAGAAGAGCTTCCATGGCGGGTTTCTCTCTCTGCCTGTATACTGCTAGCTAGTTGAAATGTTAGCAGCTAGGTTGGGCAAGATGTTATGGGGTCTTTATATACATATTTTCTTCACCGCCTCCTGCGGACTCTCCTTTTCAATTTGGCCACGCTAAATTATTTTACAAGTTTTCTTCTTCATTTTGTTTTTGAAAAATTAATTTTCTTACTAAAGTCTATTACTACTTATACATTTAAATTAAAATATTTTGTTAATACTAAACCATCTTAACAAATAAGTTAAAGTGTGATCATCCCATGTGGAAATTAAGATTTATTTTTCACAAAATCTCACTTGTTACCTTTTGTTTAATTATCTTTTATTATAATAACCATAGTTGACGTAATAAAAATTATTATTATTATTATTATTATTATTATTATTATTATTATTATTATTATAAAACATGAATATATAAAAAAAATGTAAAAATAATAATTTAAAGGAAAGAATAATTCAAATGTTTATATGTTATTTTAAAATTTAAATTATGACATGCTTATATATATATATATATATATATATATATATATATATATTTGAATAGTCTATATACCACTTTTTATGAATTATATTCAAAGGTGAGGCTGCATTTTTCTTTTGTCCATTATTTTTTTAAAGGGTTAATACTATAAATATTTATTGGACATATAATAACAAATAAGTATTTTTAATGTTTCATATTTTTTTATATCATAATAAAAATATAAATTAATTTTAAGAGGCCAATAATTAAAATAAAGTAATTTTTTTTTCTTGTTGTATATTTATATTTAACATGATTTTAAAAGGTTTTGGGAAGACCAACGCTATCCCTTATCCCCCTCCCTCCCTCCCTCCCTCCCTCCCTCCGTCCTTGATTACATTAGATAATAAAATTTTATATTTGGCTTATATTTGTGGCGTAAGATAAGCGCATAAGTTTGACGGATTACGTTCTTATTTATTTGCGACCAAGAATATAAGTCAGCATGGGTTGCCGAAGTGAGTTATGGGCTTGAATAGGTCGATCATTTCAGGACTCCAGTTATAACTTTAATTATGATAACCCAAAATTGCTCCTCACACTACTAATTTGCAATAATAATAATAATAGTAAATCTTCACTTGGAGATATGAAAAAAAAAATTGTGAAATGGGTAATATATCTTTATGTTTTAATGTCTTTTACTTAGAGTCTTTATCTCATAATGGTGTCCCATATCTCATAATATATATATGATTTTTTTTTTCATAGATTCGACTTATCATAAATATAAAATATAAAATATATAATGAGAAAATATATAAATAAGAAAAATTCTTAAACACATGATTTATACCTATTTGCATATTAAATTTATGATAGATTGGTATATCTTCACACTCATTGTAAATATCTTGTACAATATATACTGAATCATTTATTGTTAAATTAATTTCTTGTTAGCATAATTTTGAAATATAAGGACAAAAGAGGACTATGATCCTTTCTGCCTTTTATTCGATTTCTAACCTATTTATTCATTTAATTTTTTTATAAGCAATAATTTTATTAATTATAAGATTAGGAAAAACTTAACATAAGTGTTGCCGACTAAACCAGGTTGATAAAACACCTTATTATACTCAACTTAAGTGATGGCATACTAGGTGAATTTTTGTTCATCTAATTAATTAACCATTACTAATTAGCATCTTGTCCTGTCTTGGAATGTAGATAATTAACCGAATAGGTCGCTAATTGAAGTGATTTCGCACTAACAATCTAAGATCAATGAAAAATTTGAAACCCTAATCAACTAATCAAGAATGCCTTTTTTAGACTATTCAAATGGAAATCTTTGACTGGTACGGCTGGTCTGTGTCCAAAAGATCAGCAAACTTTGCTTTGACCGGTAAGCTTTAATTTGACTATATATATAACAGACATAAACGTATAAAATTAATATATTTAATAGATAATTTTAATTATATTTTATATTTTAAATATATAATTAATCGAATCTAAGTAAAAAAAATTATATATATATATAATTAAGGACCTTACACAATCCAAAAATAACAAGAAGTCTAATTCTACCTGTCAATATGGCTATAAATGAGGTTTGGTTTCTATATATTTTGCATTATTTTTCAAATAGTTAAAAAATAAAACATATTAAGTTTCCTTCCTCAAGAAAAACCAAAGAAAGTCAAGATTGCTTCTTGATAACACTGCACGGCAATATAAAGAATGGGAGTGCTTCGACGTACGTACAGTCAAAATCTCTCTAATGTATATTCTTTACTAAGGGCAAAGGTTTTACTTTCTTTAATATGATTTGGAAATTTTTTATTCATTTTCAATCATAAATTTTCATTTTATGGCAAAAAATTCCATACATATATATGGGCTTATAGGTTTTATAAATGAATCGATTCTTTTTCTCTATTTTTTTAATATAATATAAATTAAATTTGCATGGATTTTTCAAGTATCATCTAGATCTCTCTTTACTTTTTCTTTCCTTCACTATTATTTTGGGAATACTTATTTCTATAGCCTAATTTATTACGGCTACTTATTTCTACGACTTAATTTATTAAAGTGATAATCGATTTAAAAAATAATTTATAGAAAACTAAAGTATATTTAGGTAATTTTTTATTTCTATCTTTAAATGAAATAATAAAATAAAAATTAATAATTTTCTCCTCATTTATTTATTTGTTCAGGAATCTTTTATTTATATTTTTAAAAAATTTCTTCGTATTATAATCTTTTAAAAATAATTTTTTTATTAATATGAAACATTTTATGTTCAATTTTTCTTTTAGTGTTATAGTAACTCAAAAGGTTGATATATATGTATATATATATATATATACAAAAACAGGAATATTTATAATTAATTAGCAATAGATATAGTTAAAAGTTTATTATCCTTTGAATATTTAGGATGTAATTATGATTAATTTGGTTGCAATAGAGGCAGCTACCTACTTCAACTAATTAATAGTTAATTAATTAATTAATAATAATGATGATGATAATGACGATGATAAAAAGGAAAAAAATAGAGACAAATATTAATGCAATGTGACCCATGATTAAGTGGAGTTAGTGATCTTTAATCAGAAGTGAAAAGTGGAAGATTTTGATGCCTGACCTTATTTCTTATTCCCAGTCATTGTCTCAGGTTAGACATTGGAACCATCGACAGTTTCATTTCACCATTAACCATTTTAATATTATCATATCATTATTATATGCTAAAATCATTCATTTATTTAATTATTTAATTAAATTTTTGTCACAATTCAAGCCTGCGTGAACTATTAACCTAACAACTGGCCAGGGTGAATTGAACCTAATTACATGATTCAAAAATTAACTTTAAAGAGTTCATACTAGTTTTATATATATACTTCATTTTGATGATTAATCTCATGCCTTTTCTTGAAGTAAATAATAGATAGATTGCGTGATTTAGCATCACAGTGATACCATCACTATAACATCATTATTAGATTACTATCTTTCTAAGTTGTTTGTTTGATATTTTTCATCAATTTGTCGTTTCTTAATATCTGTTAATTACTTGCAATAATAATCAACTTTTCTTTTATAAAAAAATCTCCATACAATAAATATTTTTTGGGTTAAGATATTTACACAAATAAAAATGATTAATGCTTTTTTCTTTTTAAATTTTAACAACAGCTCTCTCATTTATAGAAAGATAAGCACCGGCATTGGGCAGAGCTTGTTTGCAATTAAGCACTCAACCAAATGTTTTCTCCGCGCTTTTTTTACTTTAGTAATATTTATTTTTTAATATTAATTTTATGAATGTTAAAATTATTAATTAATTATATTAAATATAATTTAACTTTATATTAAAATTTTGAATAATTATATGCTTATTAAAATTAATTTAAATTTTTTATTTTCAAATAATTATTAATTATTTTTTAAATGTTTCTTCATAAAAATTAAAAATATAATAAAAAATTAAATTATTTAAATAATTGCATTTTAAAAAATCATATATTATTAGAAAGAATTTTTTTTCATAATAGAAAATATAATAATAAATATGAAATTGAGGCATGGAGATGCCTAGAAGTTGAGGCATCATGTCAAGAGCAGTTATATTTAACTGTAGTAGTATGAATTCTTGTCTGTGTTAGCCACTTCAATAAGCCTTTCAGATTAGTGAGAACGGACCGACGATCCAGAATGAGCAGAAAGGAGAAAACTAATCAAATGGTTATGGACCCCAATATATTGAGTAAATTAGACAATAATCAATGGTTGCAGTCAAAATCTTCAACCGATATGCCTCTCCTTTTCAACACTTCATGTGTTATTTAAACTTTTTCCTGGAATGCTACAATTGCTGCCTTTTTGATTGCTACATGGAATATAGATTAAAACGAGAATAATTATTTAAATAATTTACTTAAATTATTTTATAAAAAAAAATAAAAAACATAAAGGGTTGGTGCCTAAGGCAGACACAGTCGTGTTGATTAAATGATCTGAAAATAAGAAAAAGACTAAGTTATTCTAGATGAATGGGACCAAATACGTAAGGTGTTTCGTGTAAAAATCTCAGAGTAGCCGACGCCTACTGTGTTCACATGCCAATTATCATCAATCTCTTGGTTGTATTATCATGTAATTAGAGAAAATTAGAGAAAATTAATGATTGTAGGGGTTGGTATAACTGAACCATCAACTCAACAAGTTTAACCACAAGTAGATTAGGAAACAAAAAACATCAATTTGAAGCAAGCCAAGAAATTGATTATGAATCCCCTGAAGAAGTCCAATTTGAAGATGTCTACATAATCATCACACATTAAACTTAATATTGTATTCAGTGGAAGAATTTATGCATAGACTTAAGAGTTTGTTACAGTGGCCTCAGCCATTAGTTACAACTAGATAGGAATAGGATAAACCTTAGCACAATTTTAGCGTCTTGATCATCTTCATTATAATTAAGTTGCTATTTATGTTTGTTGAACAGGCCAACTGCTCTCTCTATACTCATCTCTCATGTCAAAAGATAAACTAATTAATTTGTTAAACTAGCATTAACTATATTCTTCTTAAATTTGCTGCTTATAAAAAATATATATATGCCCAAAAAAATTTAAATTTTATCTTAGTTGGAGTCAAACAAATAATAAAAATAAAAAATTACTTAAAATATTTATAAAATAAACTTTAACATATGGTTATTCTAAAAATTGTCAATATTAAATGTTTTGTCTTCCTTAATTTTCTGTCTCTAAATAAATAAATGGTAATCTATTAAAAAAAATTAACCTCTTTAGAAATCAAGGACAAAGAATATTTGCAATGCATATTTGATTCTTATTTACTTTTTCAAATTGAATGCAAAATTAATTAAATATGATTTTCTAAAATTTTAAATTTATCATTTGAAAGTTTTGACTTTTACACCATATTTGGATTATGATTTGGGATGATTTCATATTATATGGTATGATTATTCTACACGTTTAGGAAAATTATAATTTTTCAAACCACAAATTAGTGTTTGATATGGTTTAGAATTTTTATTTTTCCATTTTATTTTTACACAATATATAAAATTCTAATTATACAGTTTCAATATTATATATTTATAAGACATATTTAGTGATCAATTAAAAAAATAAAATACATTTTTAATTATTATTATTATAACAACATTATTTATAAAGAGAACATATGTGAAAAATGAAGCTACTCTTGATTTAATGATAGAATTGCAGAGTGCTACCATCGCAAGCTTAAGTCAATTGCTCCTCGTGTGAACCTCGACTCTCAATCCAGTCATAAATTCCGTCCCTAACTCCTCAAGTTAGTCAAACCTTTAATTGCCTATCATGATGCAATGCTTATATATCATAAACGTCTAAACATATTGCAAAATTTTTTTTTACAATTAATTTTAATTAAAATTAAACTCAACATTTTACAATTTTAAAAATACTCTAATACCATTAAATTAACATTCATTCATTTAAAATTATTAATAAAATTTGAAATTTTAAAATTTATATAGCATTTTTCCAATATATGCATATAATTAATAAAAAGTGATTAAAATATATAATTAAATTAATAATTCTAGTCATAAACAATTTAAAATTAAAAAAGAAATTTAGATTCATCATTTTTTTTAAAGGATAAAAATTTCACAAAAATTAAATTTATTTGGGACTTTTTTTATAAACGTTTTTTTTTTAAAGAAAGATATTTTAAAAATATTTTTTTTTAATAAAAGAGCATTTTATTAAAGTAACGGATCAAAATTTAATACATTTTCAATAAAATTAAGTGTAGAATGATACCACTCAATCTTATTAAATATAGAAACAGTAACTCTAGCTAGCGTATGAGCTCTCTGATTCGTTAATCGCCTAATAAACTACAAGAACAATTACTAAGTTCTTACAAAAGAAGTTGACAATTCATAATGAAAAATATTTTAAAAATGTTTAAAAGAAAAATAAGCAAAAAAAATGAAAAAAAAAAATATGATGTTACTGATCGGGTAGCTACAATGGGAAGTGGCGATGGCCGAAAAGGTTGACAGTTGAAGAAGGGATCTATTCAGATTTCAGATAGACGATAAAGAAAGTGACAAGGGTGATCGTATTGAAGTTTTCCAGTGAAAAGTTTATTAAAGAAAAAAGAAAAAAAAAAAATTTGCACGACACCCTTCTTTCAGTTATCAAAATTTTCATTCATTTTATAAAAATTTATTCAATCATAATGGTACTTTTCATGTCAATCTTTTTTATATTTGAGCCCATGCTCTACAGTGACTTCATTTATATTGATAACATCCTCCTAATATCAAAAGATGTCACAGCTCATAAAGCACTATTAATCATTTTTCAATTTAGACTCTCATGACATCATGTTGAGAAACATCAATCACTTAAATTAATAATTTTTTTTTAATTGAGAAGTGAATATTTTAATATTATTATTTAAAATATTAATAATAAATTTTGATTAAGTAAGTTGACAGTTATTTTTAAATTAATGATTTTAATTATCATAAGTTTTTTTAATAACCATAAGTTATTTTTTTATAATAATAATAATAATAATAATTATTATTATTATTATTATTATTAAATTATTTTAAAATAATAAAAATAAAATAATATTAAACTAAATTAAAATCTATTAAATGTATAAAAGGGAGACAGAAAATTTTTAAATATTAATTTTATTTCAAAATAAATATAGGTCTTAATTTTACTGCGATTGATATTTTTAAATTAAAATTAGATAATATAATAACGTGTAATAATTATATTTAGTAATTATATATTACAGCTATTTAGAAAATACAGAAAAAAAATTTAATGCTAACTTTTCTCTTTTAAAAAAAATCAAAATTAATAGATAGGCATATCTTTAATAATTAGACATGTTTAAAAAAAATTAATTATTAATTTTTTTATAAAAATTTAAATATGTTTGGTTCTAATTTATAGTAGATATTTTAAAATAAATTAAAACTTTCAGTTGTAATAATTTAATAGTCATTATAATATTCGTTGAATTTTAAAATCAAATATCTTGGGTTGTTAAATCATTTACAATTAAACACTAAATTTAATTATAGTAAATATGTTTAAAAATTAGAAAAACTCATAATTAATGACAATTATATTTAGTAATCAATACTTTTTCATTATTTAAATTTAAAATATCAAAATAATTAAGGATTATATTTAGAAAAATAAATTATATAATAATTATATATTACAATTATTTAAGAAATATAAAAAATTATTATCAATAACTTTAATTAAAATTTGCTAATTGATATAGATGTGATAGAGTTAAAATTTTATTTTCTCTTAAATTTGTTTTACAAAAATCTGAATAATCTCTTTATCAGAAAGTGAAAGTGTAACCATATATAAAATTAATATATATATTTATTAGGTATAATTAATAAATTAATATAATTAATTATTAATTTTTCTTATCTCTAATTAACTTCAGCTTTCTATACATTTGTAATAACAATAATAATAGCTACTTATTATAATATTAAAATATAATTATTAAATAATTTGTAACTTATGTATATATAATTAGGGAATTAATAACTTAATCCTAATTTAAAGAAATTATATAATTAATTAATAAAAAATTTGAGAAAATTTAATGAAATTACTTGGTGTGTATATATATATAATTTTTAAAAAAATTCTAAATAATAATAAAATAATATAACATAACTAATATTAACCAAAGTAATAATATTAATTTTTTATTAATTATAGTATAAAAAATATCAAAAAATAATAAAAATTAAATATTAATATAAATTTCTTGTTTACCATAACTATGAAAATAAAATTTTATTTTATCTTTTCATAATTCATTATATATCTATCATGCAATATATGATTAAAAATATGTCAATGCATATTAAAATAAGATAAATAAAAATAAATTAATATTAAAATAAATTAAAATTTATTAAATATATAAAAAGGAGAGAGATGGTAAAGTATTTAACTCCATATGACTACTTTTATAGTATAATTTTAAATTATTTTATTAATTTTAATATATATAATTTTTAAATTTTTCATAATTAAATAAAATAATTAAAAATTTAAGAATCATTAAATAAGAAATTTATAAAATTATTGAAATATATATAATATTTTTAATTAGTTATTTATAAAAATTGTGGTAATAATGATAATAGTAAAAATATTTAATGGTAGTAATTACTTGCATTAATTACTATAATTATTAAATAAAATAATTTTTATATGATAAGTGATAAGTGACAACAATAAAGTTTAGAATGCATATGACACTTGCAATGAGAAATCTTCTTACTTTATATTGCCACTAGCATAATGCCCATGCCATGCATAGATAATTTATAATTTTTTTTTATTTAATTTTAAATTACATTTTAAATAAGATAATTTATTACTATTAAATTAATTTTAAATTAAAATTTCTTTCTTATTTAATTTAATTTAAATAAATTTTTATATGTTATAATAATAAATTTTTAATTAATTTATGATGTAATTAATTAAAATACATATTTAATTCTTTTTATACATATATTAGTAGTCATTTCTTATGATTATTTTCTTTAAAATGTAATAAAAGTACTTTATTCAAAAAATAATTTAATTTTCACAAAATTTTTATATTTTATCTTATGATTTATGTAAATTAATATTATTGGACCTACGAGTCTTAATCTATATTTTGATGATACTAAATAATTAGTGTACTAGTAATCTACTTTAGAAGTGTTTATGTTAAAATTGTAGGTCAAAAATTCAAAATTAAGAAATTACTTCAAATTAATATTAAAAGAAAGCAAGAAATTAAAGTAAAGATCAACGAGATACTACAATATAAAATTTTCTTTTATCTTATCAATCTTAATTAGATGGTTATGGTAGCTCAAGTCTAGGTGTATCTAAATTTCTTTGTGTATCTATTTTTAATTTTTCTTAAAAAGGAGAGTAAAATAAAAATTTCACTTTTTAGAAATGTAAATTTGTTTTTGAAAGTGTCTTCATTCAAATGTTTATCAAATTAACTTTTCAATGGTTCAAACGGATCAAAAATCCGAGTTCAAGTCAAAATGTTATGAGTTTGTAAATCTCTAAACTTCTTAGTGTCTCTATTTTTAATTTTTTCTTGAAAAAGGGGAATAAAATGAAATTTTCAAATTTGGGAATACAATTTTGTTTTTGAAAGTGTTTTCATTGAAAACTTTATCAAATTAGGTTTCCAACGATTCAAACGGATAAAAAATATGAGTTTAAGTAAAAAAGTTATGAGTTTGTAAATTTCTAAACTTCTTAGTATAATTATTTTTAATTTTTCTTGACTAGAGAAAAGTAAAGTGAAATTTTTACTTTTGGGAAATGAAAATTTATTTTTGAAAGTATTTTCATTGAAAATTTTATCAAATTAGCTTTCTAACAGTTCAAACGAATCGAAAATCTAAATACAGGTCAAAAAGTTATGAGTTTTTGTAACCTAAGCACCCTTTTATCTAGAGGGCACTTCAGCAGCTGAAATTAAAAACTTCAGCAACTGAAGTTAACTCTTTAAATAATGATTTTTGAGTGTTTAAATCCTTTTTGTCCAGAGAGTACTTAAGAAGCCACAAGTGGAAACTTCGCCAGCTGAAGTTTACTTTTTGAATGGTGTTTTTTGGTGCTTTAACCTTTGGCAGCGAAAGTAAAAAATTTCAGCAGCTGAACTTGGATTTTAAAAACTCGATAAAACAGAGTTTTGAGTGGTTGAATGATTATATTTACATTTATTGCACTCTCAACGGTCATTTTCTTGCCAAAACTATAAATAGATGACATTTATGACTAGAGGAGATGAACAACAACTATTTATTGAGAATTTATTGTATTCAAAAGATTTTTTCTTCTTCTTCTCTCTCTATAACTTGAGATACTATAATTGATTGTTGAGAGCTTGATATTTTAAGCTATAATTTCTTTATTTTGAGAGTCAGTTCAAGATTGTTGTGAGCATTCATTGTAACTTAAGTATGATAGAGCATTAAATTGTTCTCGAGTGTAAAAGGATTTGTAAAAGAGTAAGGGTTTGCTATTGTGTTGATTGTAAGGAATCTATTATTTACCTAAAAAAGAATTTTAGTAGAGTTAACTCTCAATGAAGACCTTGATGAGAGGACATAGACTTGGAATAGCTGAACCTCTATAAAATTTATTATGTTATTTCTTTCCTTCATTTTCTTTGTTCTCTTCATTCAAAATTTCTCATAGCCTTCAAATTTTTTAATTAACACCTAATTCACCTCTCTATTGAATTGCTATAAGGGACAACAGATATTTATATTTTTTTAATTATAAAAAATATTTTCGATTAATGAGAAAATAATATTATTTTTAAAAATATCTAAATATAATTTTTTTTATTAGTATAATTAAAAATTTGTTAAATTACTAATAATGAATTGAATTATTTAATTTTAACAATAATAAAAATATATAACATTATTATTAATTAAAAATAACATTCTATTATGTTATTTTTTAAAAATACTATATCTAAGTGTAAATTTCTTTTATTAATCTGACATATTTTTTATAAAATAATTATTTGACAAAAAATATTATCACTTAACATAAATTTATAATATAAAATAAATATATTTTATAAAAATTTAAATTTTAAAATATCGTCATTTTCTATTAACATAATAAATATTAAAAATACATACTATTTTTTAAAAGACAAATTTTATAATTTTAATACTATAATTTTAATTTTTTTAATCATATTTTTTTATAACTAAATTTTCGATGTAATCATATTTACAATTTATCTTTAAAATTTCACTTTTATATAAAAATATAATTGATAAATAATTTATACATAAAAATATAAATATTTAATTAAAATTTAAAAATAATTCTACTAAAAATTAATAATAATAAAATATGGATAATCAAAATATTAGTTATAATTGAATTAGATATATAATTATAGTGAAATAAAATATTTAAAAGTTTAAGAAATATTAAATGAGAAATTTATAAAAAAATTAATGATTAAATATGCATTAATTAAATATATTTAAATAAATAAATTTTGTGGATGATAATTAATAATTTTTGAAAGAAATAATAAAAAAAGCATAAATAAAAAAAATTTAGAGCACTTAAGTGCAATAAAAATATTTAGTGAGAGAAGAGTGTTTGATGTGTATCACATATCTCATGTGACATATTATATATAGATAAATAAATAAAAATTATTTAAATAAAAAATAATTTATAATTAAATATTATTCAATTGAAAAATAATAATAAAAGTATTAAATTTAATTTTTATAACAATAAAATATTTTATATTTACTTAACTGTTTTAATGAAATGACCACAATAATAATAATAATAATAATAATAATAATAATAATAATAATAATAATAATATTAAAAAGTGAAATAAAAATAATATTAAATTATTAATATAAAAAACAATACATATAAATTATAAATAAGTCAAATCTTTATATTTATTTTTATAACTTTTTATATAGATTACACTTTTTATCTCTCAAAATTTTTAATAAAGATTTCATAATAAAAATAATAAAAAAATATAACAATGCAACAAAAATATTTATTAAATATATAAAATAATATAAAGTTGATTAAATTACATAATAGTTGATTATAAGATCAAAAATTAATGGTCAATTTTTTTAAATAAATGGCCATTATTGATCTTTTTATTATTATTATTATTATTATTATTATTATTATTATTATTATTATTATTATTATTGAGGGTAACACGTGGTAAATAATATTTTTACATAAATAAATTTATAAAAAATAATATAAATAATTTTTAAATATTATATTTAATTATAAAATGTCTTAATTTTTAAAAATTAAATTTTAAAGAAAATAATAATTTAAATGATAATATTAAGGTAGTATTGTAAATAATAAATATAATTAAAAGAAAAATAAAAAAATTAAATAATAATCAATAATAATTTTTAAATATTACGTTTAATTACAAAATATCTTAATTTTTAAAAATTAAAATTTAAAAAAAATGATAATTTAAATTATAAATGTTAAAGTATTATTATAAATAATAATGATAATTAAAAAAGAAATAAAAAATTAAACAATAATAAGTATAAAGGATAGTATTTATGATTGGTTATGATATCACAAATTAATAATTAATTTTTTTTAAACTAATAGTCATTAATGACCTTTTATTATTATTATTATTATTATTATTATTATTATTATTATTATTATTATTATGGAGGGTAACATGTAGTAAATAATATTTTTACACAAATAAATTTATAAAAAAATAATATAAATAATTTTTAAATATTACATTTAATTATAGAATATCTTAATTTTTAAAAATTAAATTTAAAAAAAATAATTTAAATTATAAATATTAAAGTAATATTGTAAATAATAATAATAATTAAAAAAATTAAAAATTAAGTAATAATTAGCATAAAGAATAATATTTATAAAAAATAACACGTGATAAACTTTTCGAGAAAAGTAGCACGTGATATTTTTTTTTAAATTTTTTTTATATATATATATATATATATATATATATATATAATATAATACTAAAAAATTCGACTAAAGTTAAAACTAATCTTCATCAATTTAAAAAACGTTTGAATGATAATGTGCAATATTTGATATTGGATTAATGAAAAATCCTTATTTTATATATATAAAAAAAGTCTTTATTATAAATATTAATTGAGATGTGGCCTCACGCCCGCGGTGCCAATGGACTTCGTCGCCGATGGTAACAGAGGAGGGTGGGGGGGCACTAGGGGGAGGAGGAAGATCAGGAGTTTTTCCCAAAAATCTCTAGGTCTTGTTTTTTAGTTAATAAATTAGTAATAAATATTTAAAATTATTTCTTGAAAAGTTTTTAAGATAATAAACAATATAATATTAAAATATCACATAAATATAATTAAAAAAAAGAGTAAAAGAATAATTTTTATTTTTTTATACCTAAAAACTTATTATTATAAATAAAGGGAATTTTTTTTAAAATAAAAATTAAAATTAAGAGATTTTAAAAATAAAATTAGGACGATTATGAAATTATTTTTAAAGTCAAGGAATGAATAATATAATTTACCTATTTTTAATAGTTTAAATTTAAAAATAATTGTCCATTAAAATTAGAGAATATTAAGTGAGACTACGGACATATATATTATATCATAAATAATTTAAAAAAAATGCTAGAATAAATAATTATAGTACGAGTCTCCTTGCATAGTATACATACTTGATTAAAAATTATTGTTTCTAAGGTTGCGCTTATTTTATGAAAAAAAATATATATTTCATATTTTATAGTGTTTAGGACATTTTAAAAAATTAGTCAATAAAAAATATTTATTTAATTAAAAAAAAATTAAGTCATTTAAAAAAAATGACTTTCATACATAAAATAAATGTGTCATTAATTTAATATTACAATAAAATAACAGAAATATAGAAATAAAACAAATGAAGTCTAAATAAGAGTGTTTAAAAGTCACCATGTGGTATAACCTCTTTTTATCTTTATTTTTATATTTATTTATATAAAAAATTAATTTATTATATATTAAATATCAACTTTTATCTAAATTTTTTTAAATTTTAATTAATAAAATATTATCTCATAAAAATAATTATTATTTAAATTTTTTACTACATTTTTTAAAATTTTTAAAATTTTAAGTTTATAATCTCAAGTATTTTAAAATTTTGCTCATCATATTATATAAAAAGAATGAATTATTTTTTAAAATTATGTTAATATATATAAATAATTATTCACTAAAAAAATTATTATAAAAATTAAATATTTATTTTTAAAAACATTTCTTATATTTAAAATACAATAATTTCAATAATAATATTCTAAAAATCGTCACATGACATATTTAAAATATAAAAATTTTATTAACTCTTAAAATAAAATTATAACTAATTAAAAATTTTATCATTAATAAATTTTTATAATATAATTAAAAAGTATAAAATATAAACATATATATATATATATATATATATATTTATTGAATTGTATTATTAAAATATGATAATAAAAAATTCTCGCAATGTAGACAAAACAATTAGTATCCAATTAAACTTAAGTCAGTAGACTAAACATGCTTATTATATATAATTTTAATCAGAAGCTTCTCCTATGATTTGAATTATATTTTCTTTATAAAGTATATTTTGAGATAGAGTTAGGCTTATTTTACTTTATAAATAAATTTAATTAAAAAATAAAGGATATTGTTGAAAAAAGATTGTTGTACTTTCAGTGATTAATTGTTGTCATCAATAAATATATATTAACTTAACGATAAGCCAGCTTATGCCTCCATGGCATTAAAGAAATGCCAGTGACGGACTCCATCAACTCTATATATACGAGTATGGTGTCTGGGTTAGGTGAAAGTAGCTTTCATTTTTTATTTCTTATCTTTTGTTTTATATAATTTGAATTTTTACCTTTTCTTACCGCTAATTTTCTTGATTATGACTGAATTTAAGTTTATTAAACATTTAAAAATTAGCTTCTTGACTTTTCTTTTCTTTTCTTTTTTTTGACTGAGTCTCCTTGATGTTAAAAGTTATAACCCTTTCTTTGCATTAAATGTGAAATTTTCTTCAATATTTTAAAATTAAACTTTTTAATTATTAATTTAGTGAGTCCATCATTAAAATTTAGTCTTGTGGTGCAACAAATTAAAAGTTTTTAAAAAATCTCTTATAAAAATAATTATACTATGATTTATCATTTTTTTATTAATTAGTTCGTAAATTTGTCTATTAGTTAATTTTTTTTACTAATTAGTTCGTAAATAATCAATTTTTTTTTTGTTCTCCTTGTTGTATACTTCCTTGGCTCCCCCACCCACCCCCACGCGGTAAAAGTGATTAGTTTCTCAACTGAAACTCACATTTTATATCGACTTTGATTTCATCTTGAATTTTCCTATTCACCGGCTGGCCATGGTTGTTATCTTTTTCTATTTTCAACATTTAATTTGAATAAATTTATATCCGTTTGAACTTACAATTTATATAATTTTATTAACATTGATTGAGATTATTACTTATAAATTTATAACTATATTTTAATACTACCAAATCATGATGACGCATTCATTATAATTTAATGTTTTTATATGTTTATAATGTTATTAATTTTAAAGTTTATTTTCAATATTTGAGATTTTGAAGATAATAATAGGTTTGATGTTAACATATCAAAAATTTGACTTATTCTAATATTAAATAAATAAATAATTAATTATTTAATCTATCTTGACTATTGAAATAAATATTTTGTAAATATAATTACAGTAATACTAATTTAATATAAATGTACAATCTTTTTTTTTAATACTAAAAAAATATTATAAACCAATATATTAACAATTAAATAAAATTAATAATTGTATTATTAAATTTTTACATTAATTATAAGATTAATACTACTAGATTATTTATCACTAAGAATTAGTTCAATAGCCTATGCTGTCAACTGTTGATGAATGAAAGATTTGTAATTTTGTATGTGGTTTTTTTTTTAATTGTCTATGACTTGCCAGCAGCTGAAGAAGGAGAGCTGTTTCGCAACAAATCCACTAAAACAGCAGCTATTAAGACCAAATTAATTCATCTTAAACAACTAAAATTATCATCAACCAAGCAAGACATTAGATTGTTCATTTGCTCTTTAAATATTTGAGAAACCTATTATGTAGTATGGTAATCCATTACATCCATTACGTCTTAATCATTATTATTATTATTATTATTATAGAAATACTGCTGGCTTGTCAAATAGATAGCAACAGTATCTTCATGTTGATCTGATCTGTATCTGATGAGAAAGATTAGATCAGATAATCAAGAAAAGAGAACAAAAAAAAAAAAAACAAAAATATCTAGAGGGGTTTCTTGTTCTAGGGTTCATTCAATGGCTATCTATATACAAGGCGAGATTCTTACTTCAATATCAAGTCATCGTGACCTCACCAAGCTAGATGAATATCTCCCAAATGGGCATTCGTCAAAAGGTTTTTCTTTTTTTCCTATTTTTATAATTAATGCAATCATCATCATTGATTGTTTAACTTGTTGTTGGTGGTGAAAGAGCAGTGGATGCATTTTGATATTTGAATTTGGATTGCCTTTTCAATAATGGAGGTCTTTGATGGATATGTTTGCGAGGAACTTGTGTGCGCCAATGGACTTGTCACATTTCATATGAGATAACTTTGTTTTTTATTTTATTTTTTTTTTCTCACTCTTCTGTATATGTTTTTCCAATCTTTTGGCTGCAACAACCCATGTAACAAACACTGGATGAAGCACCATCTATTGGGTTTTAACTTTTAAATTCATTATCCTAAGCTTTATGAAACGGCAATTATATTAATTAAAAATAAGGCTCCATTGACTCTCAAGTTCACCCAAATTTAAGTTTAATTACCAGCCTGATAATTGATAACGATTGGGTTAATATTGAATTGGGATATTGAAAATTCAAGAGAAAATTAGAATATTTTAATAAAGATTAAAAACTTGAGTACTTCTAGGGCTCTAAATTAACCCATAAAAGTAGACAAAAACAATTAATAGTGGTGGAGCTAGATTCTATGGTTGGTGATTAATCGTAGTTTAAAGAATAGAAGTTGATGTTGGTTGATTTGTTAAAATAATAAAATGATAAAATATAATTGATAGAAAATTAGAAATCAAGAGACAATGATACTTTGAGATTTTTTTTACAAGAAATTTGTGTTTCATTTTTAATATCATTTTTTCACTAAGGCAATAAAAAATTTAGAGTTTTCTTTTTTAAATAAAATTATTAATAAACTATTAAAAACTTTTAAATATTGAATTTCAGTATCCCATTAAAATCTGATAGATAATAGTATAAAAAATTATTTTTTTTTAAAAAACTACCCTATAACAAAAATTTAAATGGATCTGATACACATCAAATTTTATAAGTAATAATAAAAAACATTAATTTTTGAGAAATTATAATTACACCTTAAAAAAAATTTAAAATAATTTACGCTTAATATTAACTTGACAATAATAATTATTTCAAAACTAAATTTTATATATCAATTGAAATTTGATTAAAAAAATATGAAAATTTTCAAATGGAAGGGAGACATCATCAAAGATAATTGAGTTATTATCATAATATAGCAAAACCATATAGAGGCAACGTTTGTATGATCATCAATTTTATAAGTATATTATAAAAGTCATTTAATTTTAATTTTTTTTATAAAATTAAAATTTAATTTAATTTTATAAAAATAATTATATTTATAAATTAAAAATTTTCAGATTAATTTATTGACTTATCAATTATTTTATAAATAAATTTACTTAATTAATAATTATTAATAAAAAAGAAATAAAGACAATAAAAGAATAGTTATATATATATTTTGTATATTATATTTAAAAAAATAATAAAATAAAATAAAATAATTTTATTTATAAAATAATAAACATATAAGTAAATTAACATAAAGATTTTTAATTTTTAATTATAATAATTTTTAAAATTTTATAATAAAAATAAAAATTTAATAATTTTTATAAAAATATTTATAAAATTGAGAATGATTAATTATGTGATAATAAAGTGGTTGAGTTTCACATGGTAGTCTGACGTTGTGAACAGAGCATTTTTATTTTTATTATTATTTTTTTATTCAAGTCCACAGGTCAGACGGCCCGACTCATAGCAACTTGCATTGGTGTGGATGGGACTAGGATCGAATTGGATTGTCAACAAGGCATGGGCGGATTTACCTTAAATAAAGTGGGCCAATTCACCAACTGATTCTATATAAAAATCAAAAGAGTCATAAATTGAGCCCTGCCAGAGATTGTCAACCAGCAATTGCAATTCTACGCTGCTTCTCAACCTTCATTGTCTTATTGCATGCGTGAAAAAAATATACTACTTATATTTAATTTATTAATGAAGAATAGGCCATATTTAAAAATATATTAAATTTTTATATAATTTATCATTTGACAGTTTCCAAAATCTTCTATTTAAATAGTTTTTTCACCACCTAAAACTGGTTTTAGGGTTTTCATTTTCATCATATTGTTGGTATACAATACATCACAGCAGCTTATTGTTTTATTCACTCAATTATGAAAATAGTTTCCCTTCTACCAAACTATAGCAGTAAATATAATAATATGGTGTGTGAAAATTATTTCAACACCTACAATTAATATTAAAAAAAAAAAAAAAGGAAAAGAGGAGAAAATCCCATGCCCACTCATTTTAGAAGAGAAAAACTCTCAGAGTTGGCTCATCTCCACCTTGAAGGATCTTTTATCACATGGGCTTGGGCCGGCACCGAAATCTTTCACATTC
This sequence comes from Hevea brasiliensis, assembly GCF_030052815.1. Lineage (NCBI taxonomy): Eukaryota > Viridiplantae > Streptophyta > Magnoliopsida > Malpighiales > Euphorbiaceae > Hevea > Hevea brasiliensis. The sequence goes on from NC_079508.1 coordinate 58,800,691, forward strand.
GTCAAGCAAAAGACACTAATTAAAATTACTTAGTTTGGAGCCGATTACGGTGTATTTTAGGTTAAAATTAAATTGAAATTAATAGTTTTGATTTTAAATTCAAAATGATAAGAACAAGATCAAAGAGTTCTTTCTTATTTCAGTTTCAATTAATTTAATTTTTTTTTTTAATTTTGATTCTAATTTAATCTAGTTTTTATTCAAAATCATATCAATTAATTTCAGTTTAATTTTAATTAATTTTAAAATTAATCTAAATTTGATCATTTTAAAATAAGTCTATTTATTTTAATTGCAAATCGATCTTGACCGGATCTAAGTGCGTATCTATATTATCGACAGTGACACATCAGTACCCAACCTGTTACGTTATATCGTGTAGGGTATCTATCACTTTTTCTTAGTCTCAATTACATCCAATTGGTTTGACTTTCCTGTTGTGCTTTCCAGAATGTTTCGAAAGTCCCCTTGGCTGCCGGTGGATCCTTATGATGGCAGCACTGGCGTCGCCCCTTTGCTATGGCCGCCGGGTCATTGATTCCGGGTCTAACACCGGTATGGTGAGGTTGTAAGGGCTTTGGGCCTTTCTCTTTCTGGACTTAGGGTGTTACTGTTGTATTTAGGTTTTCTACAAGTCCAAGGTTTACAAATATTAAATTTGTATTTAAAGAGAGTATAAAGAGTTTTAAAATAAAGTTTTTAAAAACTTTTAAAAATCTGAATTTTTCAATTTACTAAATTGATGATTTAAGGAATTTTATTTTTAAAATCTCTAAATACTTTAAAAAAAAAAATCCCTTCCTCTAAATACTAAAGAATTATGAAAATTTAAAAATTATAAAAAATATTACTTTAAAATATTTTATTTTGTAAAACTTTAATTTACTCTATCTTATTTCAAACATTGTGTAAGTCGATTTTGAGTCTTGTATTTTTAAATTACTCAATAATATCCTTATTTTTGAGAAAAAAAAAATTACATCCATTTAAATTCGTCAACATTTAGTCATAGTTAGATATTTTAATTTAAACATCTCTCTATCACTTGATTACCATGTGATAAAGTGTTTTAAATTAATAGCTTATATGATAATTTATATTAGCATTTTCTTATAACCAATATATTCATAAAATTAATAAGAGAAGACCTCCATGGAAAGCCAAAACTCAATGATAATAAAAGTTAAGTTTTTTATATTATAGTAATATGATATTGATATAGCCCGAACCCCGAATATAAAACAGAGTCAAATGATTTAGTTAAACAGTCAGACCAATTATTTAGTTAAAAGGTTTTTGGTAAAAAAAAAAAAAAAGTGGTTAAATGGCTCAGCCAAATAGTCAAAAAGTTCAATCAAAGAGTAAAGTGGTGAAGTGGCTCAATTAGATGGTCAAAGCACTGGATGACTGTCAAATAATTAAGCAACAACCTTGAATTAGCTCAATAAGACTCGAATAATCGGCTAGCGAAGATCATTGGCCTGATGACAAACATACACGGCGAGAATCACAAGATGACAATTGAACAATCTTGAGATCCTCGCAATCACCTACAAATACAATGTTCACTAAGATATCAACCTATATATATATTAGAACAATATTGCGAGACAGGTATACTTACTTTGCTTATTTTACTACAATATTCTAAATTCATTACTCTTTATTATTCAAACAAATTATTAATTTAGGTGTTGGAGTGGCTGATTCTAAATTACTGATTTCACACCTGTGTTTACTTATAAATTAGCATTCATCATCAATCTGGTAAAAAAAAAAAAACTCATAACAACATTAAATATTATAAATATTTTTCACATATCATGATGAAGTTTTTATTTTAAAAAAAAAAAAAAACTTGAATTCAAAAGCATATTTTATAGGCTTTATGATATTAAAAAAAAAAAAAAAAACAGAACTAGAGCTAATTAGATAGAATTGTACATAATAATAAATTGAAAGTCCAACTTTAACGGTTAACGCTGCTAGAAATTGAGATTCTAATCATTTTACTTGTCAGCGCTTAAATACTAGGACAATACTCTAAAATATATATATTTTTTAAATCTCTTTTCTTGTAATAATTTTCAATATACACACACGTGTGATGCTATATATTTATGTCTCCATACCACAGTAGCTAGGGTGGCCATAGTTTGGTTTTGAACTGGAATCGAACTGAAACTGATTCAGTCAAAATCGGATTAAAATCGATCAAAATCAGAACCGACTTCGAATTGGACTAAAATCATCATTTTGTGGTTTGGTTCAGGTTTATATATTTTAAGAACCGTGAACTGGCGGTTCCAAACCGGATTGAAAGACGATTTCGAATCGGATTAAACCAGTGATTTAAATATAAAAAAATTCAATAAATATATTACCTCACTCCTAATTCATTATATATATAATTAATTCTCTGCACAATTATTTTCTGCATTTTTTTCAATTCTTAATATTTTTTCAATTTTTCTCAAATTCTCTAAATAATTATTTTTTACACTCATTTTAATTTCCAATACTCTCTCAATTTTCTTACTTTATTATTTTATATACTTACTGAAATTTTTAATACTATCTCAATTGCTTTGTTATTACTTTAAATCCTCAATAAAATTTCTAATACCCTCTATTTTAATTTTTTTTCTCTTTTATACTTTGTAATTGTCACGACCCAACCTATGGGCCGGACCGGCACTAGGACCTGGGCCAGCCTAAAGTCCCCGAGGCCCGTAGTAAGCCTAACTGTTCATTAACCCAACTCTAAGGCCCATTTGGGCCCAATATCAAGAAAACAAACGGACAGAGTCCGGCCATAAAATGGACTTACCAACGGGGAGTTTTCGACTCACCCGACCTGTAAACACAATATATAGTCAATTGGGGAGCTCAGCTCACCCTCCACATACTCATCAACATAATAATAAATGGGAGCTCAGCTCCCTCATCCAATCCATCAAACATGCATAGCATATTAAGTTTACAGGTCCCAAAATAATAATTTAGTTTACAGACCCAAATCAAATAACATTTCTAACACATGCGGAAATTCTAAGATTTAACAAGTTTATACAAACAGTAATAATTGACCTGCGAGGAAGAAAAGCAGGTTAACCAAAATAAAATCCTCAAAAATATTGAACAGAGTGAGCGTTGAGTAAAATATCAATTTTAACCATAATCTCTATAACTATCTAGAACTAATGCACCTGTATAGTGAAATGCAACATCAACAACATTTTCACATCATAACATCAAAAGGTAATTTGGAGCACTCACACACCGTAGTATCAATCATAACATATGGGAGTGATCCTATACACTCTCTTAATTCCAACTGGTGCCATTACTCAAGCTCGGACTTCCACTTAATAACCAAATCGAGGGTCCCAATTACTCAAGCCGTGACTACCCCTCGAAGGATCGGGTCCCAGCGAATTACTCAAGCCGTGACTGCCCCGTCCTATCCATAGTCCACACCACATCACACTCACGCCAACGCACGCACACTGCTCCAAATTACCACAACAACATCCATGGCAACATCAACAGTTATGAATGCAACATAAATCGTGCCTAGAGTTTAACTACATAAATACATGCATATAAGTGATGCATGGGCATGCTGAACATATAATAATATCGAAATTACAATTAAAATTAATATTTTACTCACGTGGTCACCGAGGCGGAGGAAGAAGGCGACAATTTTATTACAATCATTTAATAAATCGACTCAATACAAACAAAGAAAAAGACCAATACGCCCTAAGTCGTAAAATCCGTCTCCCTATACCTAGGACTTACCCAACCTGCAAAATGGCTCAAAACACACTTCTATATCCACAATCCATGTATCCACAATTCAATCATATCACACAGCTCCTCCTGGGCCCATCAAATCAATCATCCATCACAATATGTAAAATTTCAATTTAGTCCTTATTATTGATCATTTTTGCAAAAACTGCCCAAACAAGCTCTAAAAATTATAAAACTTTGCCCCGCGGTCCTTAGCAATATTACTAAGCTATTGCAAAAAGAATCGTAATTTTCTAAGCTACCACGAATATTTTATGGATTTTTAATCCTATTTAAGCACTAGAAAATTACGAAAAAGCAAGGTTCGGGTTTACCTTTGCCGATTCCGACTTCGGGAACGCACTCAGGACGTCTGACAATGGGGGGGTAGCCAAAACCTCGGTCCAATTCGGAGACTTTTCCAATTTGCAAACCCGCCAATTTCCGCGAATCGAGGATACCTACACGAAGCCCATAACACGGGGGTTAGTACATAAATTTTTCAGAATTTTCTAAGCTCATTAAATGCTCGGAAAAACGTTCCGTGGGACCCAGCGGTGTCGGAAAAATTCGAAATTTATGTCGTTAAGCTCTCGACGAATGGAGCGTGCTGGTGGCCTCGGTTTTCTCGTGGGATTTACGGTTTTCGAGAAATCTAGCTCAAAAGTCGAAATGGGCTAAAATCTTCCCGAGCAAAAATCGGACAATCCGCTCGATGGATTTCGGCGTTCTTGGTGTCTATGGAAAGCTCTCGCCGAGTAGATGATTTTGGACATAAGACCCGGTCCAATTGGTGGCCGGATCGGCCGGATTTGGCCGGGGAAGGCTGGTGGCCGGCTGGGGTGGGAGGAGAGAAAGCGAGAGAGAAAGGGAGAGGACGACGAAGAAAAAGGGAAGAAGGAAAAAGGCCGGTCCGATCCGGTCCGGTTCGATTCGGCCTGTTCGATTCAAAATACAAAATTTTGAATTTTACTAAACGAGGTCCAAAAATTTCGAAAAAATTCCAGAAAACTCAGAAAAATACATAGACTCCAAATATATTTTTAGTTTTGCCACGTGGTCTTTAAATTAATTTTTAAAAATCATTAAAGTTTATTTTTTCGGAAAATCGAACCCGATTTTTAAAATCCGAAAAATCTCAAAAAAATTCCTAAAATTTAAATAAAATTAAAATACCAAAAATGCTCATAAAATTTAAAATTTTGGGGTGTTACAGTAATTATCAATTATTATATAATTTTTTAAAAAAGGCAAGTAATAGAACTAAAAATTTGTATTCTTCTAAATCCTAAAGGGATATTTAGGCAAAATTAAGTTCATACACTTTTTTGCTGATTTCTTTAAAAAAATTAATTTCATCTATAATTTTTTAATCAGGTTCAAGTCTTTATTTATTAAATTTTTCTTAAAGATAAATTATTTTCTTTCTATTTTTTTCTTATTTTATTTTGATTAAAAGATTTATAAGAAAAATTAAAATATTTTTACAAATATAACTTAAATTTTGAATCAATAAAATTTTTCTCTAATTTTTTTTGTCTAAGCTACCCTTAAACCATTCCTAAACCGCTTTCAAACTGTTTTTCAAATTGTCTTGAACCGTTCTTTTTTGAATCGCTTTTCAAATCGTTTTAAACTGGAGCTCAAACCGGAATTGACGTCTCAGGAACCGTCTCCTGACGATTTAGTTAAGGTTCATGATTTTATTGAACCTAAACCGACGATTCAGGAACCGTAACCAGTGATTCCTGAAACATGGCCACCCCTAACCGTAGCTAATAATGAATTATACCAACATAATTAGCCAATAATCAAATTTAGCATTTATGCAATAGTCGGATAGCAACTTTGAATTCTAATTCAAGCTCTAAAAAAAAAAAAATCTCTATTTGGGTAAATATGTATTTGAAATGATTGGAGAGAATTTTCATTTTTTAAGTGAAAATTTGTTAATTTTTAATATAATATGAAATAAAAATATTTCCTCATTTGAAATTGACACTTATTTAAATTATGACAATAAATCTTAATTTATTAGTTTAAAAATAAAAATTCATTGATATTACAAAAACAACCTAAGCACATTTAAATATATATATATATATATATATTTTACAAAAACATAAATCCAATTATTAGCATTTTTCTTGGAAAAGAGAAGCTTTCAACCTCCAAAATGTACTGTTGCACCAGCCGGGAATCGAACCCGGGTCTGTACCGTGGCAGGGTACTATTCTACCACTAGACCACTGGTGCCACGCATTACATGCGTGGAAATTCAAAATTCTGTTTAGATTACGAGGTTGTCATGGAAAACGTGATTCGTCCATTACCCTAATATACTATTTCTTTAGCATTTTACAAGTAAATAGTGTCAGGAATATAGCTGGATAGTCCAATAGCGTGTGTGCGTGTGTGTGTTTAATTTAAAAAATTCACTTTCCCACATCAATATATAAAATATTCGAAAAAAAGTTAACTTTATATTTATTTCAATTATACCATTTCTCAGAATAAGTTAAAAATATTTTTATATTTAATTCATGTATTAATTAAGAATTACATTACAGGCATTAGTTACAAAGAGCCTATAACAAAGTTTACCTTAAATCTTTCCAACAAAGAGGAACGTAATCCGTAATCGCACAAACTAATTTTTAGTAGCTGTAAGTTTTTTTTTAATAAATTATTTATAATAAACTAATTTAATTAAATTTTTATATAATTATATTTAATTTTTATTTTTTAAAATGATTTTATTTTTAAATTATAAAAAATTAAATTATTTCATTTTAAACTGAATTCAATTCAATTCCTATAAAATTTTAATTTTTTAAAAAGGGGATAAAAATGTTTCTTCTGAGGGAGTGCTACAAAAGGGGTCAAAGTGTATTTTGTTGGGGATTATTATTAATTAGTGAGACTATAATATATTGATGCAAAAAAGTATTGATCTGATAGTGGGTGTTTTGTTGTTTGAATTAGTTAAATTACCATTTCATGCGTTGTTCTTATATCATCTGTGATGCTACACTTGCTGTGGTTATCGCAACTGTTGCTGATTGCTACGGAAAGTTGTAGTTTAATTGATTATTTTTATTCAATGCCACTTGTTTGTTCGTTTGTCTCAATGAACTGTCATTTGAAAAACCAAATATCTACAGGATGGAGAAAATTATTTTTTATAAATATTTTGGAGAAAATTCGATTGATGATGAGATATATGATTTATTTTTTTTTTCTTTCAATTTTTTGATTTATAATTAAATTTTCATCATAATAGGACATGTAAGTGCAAAACAAAAGATAATTGAGTTTTAATTTTTCTAGTAATCACAATTGCCTATGCTTTTGATATTGTAGGGTAGATCTTTTATTCACTTACAAGAACTTTTGGTTTGGCATAAAATTACTAAAGAGAGACACTTAGAAATTTACTACTAAAATTTTGAAAACTACTACTTGTTTTCAAGGTTTGGCATCGTTCAGCGGAAATGCTATGAATGTGTTTCATCGAAAATTTGTTTTTCATGAAAGCATTGAAGTGAAGATAATGAAGAAAAAAATAGAACACGTGAACAGCTTCGCATCTACCCAAAAAGTAAGGCGGACAGACAGTGGACCACCTACACCAACACTAACGGCGGTCTACGTTACTACGTACGACCACTTCATGCCTGTCTACCCCACGTCTACCATAAATTCACGTGGATAACCAGCATAGTTGTGTCAGAGTATGGGCCAAAAATATCCAGGACTGGATCACCTTAATCTAATTACATCTTCCTCATCATTATTAAACTTGTATTCCTCCACTAACTAATCCTGCTTTATATTATTATCAACCAAACCCTTTCTTCACATGGACGACGTTTCTTCAATTCTTTTTACATATTTATAAAATATTAAACTCACGTAGATCGAGCAATGGACATATTATATTATTTAAAAAAGCTACAGCGATTACATGGATTTGTTTAGGGAATAAAAGCGCTAAAGCTTTTACACTCCGTTAACGATTTCTGATCACCACCCTGACAGAAAAACAAAGTTACCGGGCACCGGTACAAGCAGTTATCGTTTAGTCTCACGTCCACCGACCCTTCTTTCAGCTCCCTTAACGGCACCGGTATCGGTCCAAACAAGTAGTTCCCTCCCAGCAATAGCCTCACAAACGGTGAGAATCCGGATCCTGGCACCGCTGTTTTAATGGCGAATTGGGTCGGTATCATCCCTGTCAATTTGTTGTTCTCTAGTGACAATGCAGACAACTTTGGCATAAAAGCCAGAAACGAGGGTAAAAATCCTTGAAGCTGGTTGTTGCTTAAATCGATGGCTATCAGTTCACTCTGGATGGTGGTTGAAGGAGCAATAGGTGCTGGTGATTGTATGGCTGTGAAGTAATTGAATGAGAGAGTTAGCTGTTGCAGAGATGGGTGGTTAAAGAGAAGGGAAGGGGCTGAGCCGCTCAGTTTATTGTGACTCAGATCCAGTACTTGTAAATAACCCAGGTTTTTGAAACTTTCTGGGATGGTTCCTTCCAAGCTGTTGTTTCTCATGGAGATTTGAACCAGAGATGATGAAAGTGTAGCTGGGACTTCACCAGCTATGGCATTGTCACTAGCATCTAAAAAGTAGAGGCTTTTCAGAGAACCCAACTCGGGAAACTCACCGTATAGCTTGTTCGACTGAATTTCGAGCCTTTTTAAGCTAATCAGACCATTGAAACTTGCAGGAATGGTGCCTTCAAGGATGTTGTTATCGAGGTATAGCTCCTCGAGGTTAGCGAGCGAGCCAAGCGACATGGGTATCTTGCCGGAAAACCAGTTTCTTGAAAGGGCGAGCCGACTCAGACGAGTGAGATTGGAAAAGGACTCGGGAATTTGGCCATAGAAATTATTACTTGACAGGTCGACATTCTGCAGATAAGGGAGGTTCCAAGAAATGTTTGCAAGTGAACCAGAGTAACCGGCCTGATCAAGATTGAGTTCGGTGACTCGACTCGTGCCGGAGACAAAAAGGTCGCATCTGAACCCACAAGTGAAACGCTCACTGAACAAGTTATCGCAAGGATCAACGGAGAAGTCCCAAGAGCTTAAGCAGGAGCCAGGAGTGACAGAGGTTGGCTCAATCCCATTTTTAAGCGCTCTCAAAACTTCAACATCTTGCCAATAGGTCTTTGATTCTACTCTTATCAGGAATAAACTCGTCACTGTAAGCAGCAGCAGAAGCAGAGAAGACAAGGAAAAATGGATGAGATCACCCATTTGGTGGATTTCAGAGAGAGACTTGAATGTGGCCGGGTGAGGTGAAGATAAAAGAAACAAGAAACAATAGCAAGAAATGGGTAAGGAGTGAAGACAGAAGAGGAAGAAAAGATCAGGACCGTTGAATAGGAGAATCAGAAATGTGATTGGAAGTACAAAGTGGGACTAACAAAGAAGACAAGAGAGAGAGATCAGATGGGTTACTCTTTTCGCTGAGTGATATTTCCTCTCCCCTGTGAGTGTGGGTGGTTCCTCCAAGGGGTGCTTGTCAGAGCCATTCTCTAAATGCTCGTATTTAAAGATTTCTATGCGTGAGCTTTGCTTTGGTTGGAGTCTTTAGCGTTAATATTACAAAATTTAAATTTAATTAAAAATTAAAAAAAATTTGTGTAGATGAATCTTTGGATAGAGAGAAAAGGAGAGATTGCTTTGGTGGAGAGAAAGACAGGATTAGTGATTAATATAATGACGTGTGTTTAGCTAAATTTAGTTCTTTCTGTTGAGTAGGCTTTAGTTGCCATCATTTCTTCCATTTAATCATATTAAAAATTATTGGGACGTCGGATTCTAATTCATCATTGTAAAAATTAGTGATATTTGAATCTACCTGTATTTCATAGTTAACTTATTAACGGAGTCAAAAAATTTATAATTTATTATAAATTTAATTAAATTAATTATGAGTTTCTCCGATATTTATACGTAAAGAAGCAATTATATTCTAAAATTTCTCGCAAAAAAGGATTAGCATCGGGGCAACCCTACAAATTAAAGCTAAAAAGCTAAAGCCAAATGATAAAATAAATATTCAAATGTAAAATTAATTATCGAGTTAATGATGCAAAATATCATAACACACAACACTTATAATAATTGCTAATAATATGTTAAATGTTTTAAGAGATGGTAGAGAAGGTAGTTGTTGGGTATTAGTATCAAAAGCCAGCATGTTATATGATATTATACAGTTGTTAATTAAGTTGATGGGTGAGCATTTGGAGCATATGCTTAATGCTAATGGTCCCTGATTTAAAATGATGGTTATAAAGTGTTAGCTGTTCTTCTAACTAACTTTGAATTCTAATATTCCTCTCTAAATATAATAAATAATTCAATACGATTAATTCAATTATTTAAATAAAATTATTTTGATTGTAAATAAAAAATAAAAAAACAAATTCATTATAGCGTCTAAATGTTGATTAGTTATAATAAAACAAATACAAAAGAAAACATTTACACTTTTAAGTAAGAGTTTAGACTTTAAATTGAAAACTGAAGAAAGTTTTGAGTGAATTATAAGAATCCTTTTGAAACCTTTTTTTTTTTTTTTTTTTTCCTTTTGGTAGAAAAGCCTTTTTTTTATTTCTTCAATTCCCAAGTTCCCCCACCTCAATAATCCAATGATGGATTCTGGTGGGATTCTTTTTATAATTCATAGGACATGATTGTTGGCACTCATTTAGCTTTGGACAAATGTGAAATTTATTCAATTTTAATTTTTATAAAATAAAATTTTAAATAATTTAATAAAATCTAATTTAAAAATATAAATATAAATGAAATAATCGTTATTTTAGTGCAATAATGAAATAAAACATGAGAAAAGGGACAGAACTACTGAAATACCTCACCATCATATTCTCAATTAACTTTTTTTTTTCTTTATAATTTGAAAAAAAAAAGTTTATTTAGGAGCGTTTTAGAGCTTTAGTAGGTAAACTACACTAAATCATCACCTAAAGTTTTACAAATTCGTACCAATTCTTGCAAAATTATATTTTTTTTATATGACTTCATTTTTTAAATAATTTAATTTTCACCTTAAAAAATAAATTCCAATGACTATGTATTTTCTAAATAAAAATTAATTGAATTTGGTTCTTGTTCAATTCCTTTATTTTTCTTTTTTATTTAATTTTCCCCCTTCTTTAAACAAAAATTTTCTTCGTTCCGTTGGCGGTTGCAGCATTTGGATAAAAGACGTTATCTTTATCCATTCTGCTCTTAGACCGCGTAGCTCATCCCCTCCAAGCTTGGTTAGAAGAAACAAGCCCTACTTTATATTAACCATTTACAATGCTTTTTTACAAGCAAGAATCAATTGAAAAATCATTTTGACTGTGCAGTTAACAAGAACAAGTTGAAAAACTGAAACCCCCAATTTTAAAATCTTCCCATGTAAACAAGCAGCTAATAGAGTGTACTATCAACATTCTATACACTAGAAACTTTCAAGATTTTTCTGCGTATCCAGAGCTGTAAATGTACAAAATCTATATCTATTGCAGTGGATATTGCATAGGGTTCTTTTCCACTTAGCTACACAAGTCTGGTGAAGTCAAGTATCACCAAAGTCTGGACCAAAGATGGGTAAAAAGTCCACAATGAGTAAACTGATATTTGATACCAGTTTTTTAACACCTCATTCATTTGTCTCTATCCTATAATTGATTTCTGCACCATTTATCATCAAGAGGACAGATACTGCAAGTTTCCTATTAAGTGCGTGCCAATTACCAGACAATCACAAGCACATTCATTATGGTCCATTTCTTTTTCTGTCCCCTTGGTCCCTGGATGTTTCTAGTAGTGGAGTGCAAGAAGTTGATGCATATGAGATCATGGTGGAAGTAACAGAAAATGAAATGGAAAATTACTGACACAATATCCAAATTAAAAATAAAAGTGGGAAAATAAAATTACTGTATTAAACCAATTGTCACTAGATATGATCAGCTATATCCTTCCTTGCTACTTATATTTATTCTTCCTCTCTTTATAAAATGGGATGAATGGCCAACTATATTTCATATACATAATATGTATTGCCATAAACACAATTACTGTCTAAGAAATCAAATTTTTTGTATTATATATATATATATAGTTGGACTGTGTGCATCCAACGCAAGGGTACACAACTACAACATTCACTTTTGTTCACCTAGGAAGCTTAATATAAAAGATAAAAGAAACAGTTGATGGCTTTCTTTACTCATGAAATTCCTTCTGACCATTCAAATTTGATGTTGTTTTGTTGGCAGATTTTTGAGGCATTTGCCAGGTGCTGCCCTACAGATTTGCTGTTAATTTCAAACACAAATGCCATTCCCCCAATCTGCAGATTCAATACTGGCGATAATATTAATTCTCTAGTTACAGCACAACAAATCAGTGCAAGCAATATAATTATCACAAAGGAAGAGCATAAATAAGATAGAAGACAGCAAAACCAATCTAAAACAGTTTAAAGCTTATCAAACAGGAAGATTATTGGAAAGTACATACCTCAATCAAACTATTTGAACCCAGACTCATACTCTGTCCAGTAGCAACTTCTTTGCCATTCAAAAATACTAGACTCTTACCAAGATTCTTCAAGAAGAAGGAACCATCTGCTTCCATCTTTACAAGTGCCTAGCAACACAGGCAACAACCAGTCACTATTCCATAAAATTAGAGGCCATGCAGGATGTCAATAAACTAAAAATGGGTATTTGATTGACATGGGTGGAGTGTTAATGTGACATAGTAGAATCTGAATGGAACAATCCTACGTAGAGCGGTTTATATAGTTACACAGAAAAGTTTACTCTGAACTACAGACAAAAGTGAGGAAACAATGTCAGGGCCTTGGGTTGAACTCAACAATCCTAGAATATTCAAATTCAATCCGTAAAGGGGGCAAAAAAAAAACCCCAATAAGTACTTTTTTCACCCTTAGTTCCTTCTTCTTTCTTAAGCTCTTTATATTATTTCTAATTCCTTATGTCTGCATCAGTTTTACAGTAACATGATCATAGACAATGACAATACGTCAGAAAGTGCAACTCCTTGGAGTCTCCATTAAAAAATTAAAGAGAAAATTTTCATCTAACATTAAACAAAAGAAAAAGGAAATAAAATTGATCTGCTCAACCAACTTTAAATGCAAATCTGAATAACAATTCCATCAGAAGACGCTGAAACAAATGCCACCTGCCGTCTTGATATTTTGTTGGCAGGTCCTTCTCTTCCCAAGTCAATATCGACTTCCATATCATTTGTTGCTCTGCCAAGTATGACCTACAAGGTAGGAGGAGGTCACATACAAAAAGGAAAACAATATTGCATGAACACTAGTAATAAGCAAAAGCTAAGAGATTAATCACAGCCATAAGCACAAACTAATAGATTAATCTTAAATGAAAATCAATTAAGAGTAAAACAATCCCAGTTATGCTATTGGGAAAAAGAAAAAGGCCAAACATTAGTTTAACACACCTCAGTTTTCCTTATATAATGCTTCAAATGGCGCCCATAAAAGACAGCAAGTGCACCTCGAGATGCAATGGCTCTTTGTACAGATGATCCAGCACATTGTTCCAATCTCATAATTATCCTTCTGGTATCCTCATTTTGATACCTTGAGACTGAAAAAGAAAAAGCTCAAAACCATTTATCTTGAGATAACTACAGTTGATTTATCTCAACTTAATGGCCACAGGAATTAAAATATTTCTCTTATTAAATAATTAATTGGCTCCCTTCACTAGGGAATATTAATTAGTAACCACCAGGAGATATTAAACATAATTTGAAAGGCAAGTATCATCTAAACACAAATAATAATAGCATAGGCAACAACTAAATTTGTGACTATTAGAGCAGCAGACTTTGCAACACATAGTTTCAAGGATAAACACAGCATGTAGAATGGAAAAATGTACCAAAAAAGAAACATTGATTAGTTACCTTCCCTATTGCCATAAGAATCTGCATCACCTGGGCACAAGTCCATATCAAGTATCTGAAAGTAAGAACCAAAAATTTAACCAGAGAGAACTTTGAAACAAGTTAAAATGAAACAGAGTTTAAGATGAATCCCCCCTATTAGCCTACATGTAGACAGATTTACCATGGCTTCGATGTCAGAATAGGATGGAATATCATTATCATCATCAATCTCAGATTCTTCCTCATTTAATGTTAAGGGTTTGGCTTCTGGTACTGAAGTAACTTGTTTAGGAGAGCATGGTTTTGCATACAATGGCAAACCCATGGCATTACATGCAAGTAATGCCTCTGCCTTTAGTAGTCCAACTGGACCAGAATTTAGAGTTGCCCGTGCTGCTGTGCATTGATTGGTACATCTGTAAGCATTGCTAGCCTGTCCGGACGCCACATCATCAGGAGATTCACATTTGATTCCACAGCCGATGAGTTGGTTGCCTGGGCTGGTTACTGGCAACATGTCCAGTCTTGTCATCTGGCAAGCAATATGAGATTGTGCAGGATTTGCTTCTTTCTTCATCAAGCTTTGCTTTTGTTTGTCATCCTTTAAATTAGCATATGAAAAAGATGAGTAACCAGCTTCCTTAGATTTTGTTCTCATCATAGAAGCAGCAAATTCTTTAGGAAAGAAAACATCATCATTGGATGGGATATCAGGGTCTTCACTGTTTAAAGTACACTCCATCTCTCCATCACATTGCTCTGCAGAGCATGTATGTGTTGCTGATGTAGATGATGGTAAGTTGATTTCTGAACACAGATGACCATGCTGCTCAACATCACTAGAAAGCGACCTTTCAACAATAGGCTCTAATTCTGCAGTGCATGCATTGGCAGGAATTTCAAGGCTTTTATCTGAAACTATCGTCTTTGATTCTTCAAAATTTGGTGCTCTAATATCATTAGGACAATTCACCAAAGCGCCATCGTAACAAATTTTATCTACTGTGTCTTTCCCATCTATATCCACTAAAAGCAGCTCATCTTCATTTGCAAAGTTTAAGAGCGACTCTGACAGGTCTGCATAATCACATTCTGAGATTGCATTTGAATTATTTAGTACATCAACATCATGTTTGTCTTGCAATATTGCCCCCGAATGGACAACATTCATTCCTGATAAGCTTATTTTATTACTATCCAATTCCATACCATCACGATGCGTCAATGCTTCTTGTTGGCCTTTATCTTCAATGCTTATACTAATTGGCATTGCAGGAGCAGAAATTTCCTCTATTGTTTCCCATATTGCTGGTGGAGAGGGAAGTCCCTGAGCATGAAACAAAGTGCTACTTTCTGGCAACGGACGTGCCAATGCCATTTCGTGAACTCTCTCACTACTCAGAAAGTCTACTAATCTGTCTCTTGCATTACACGGAATACTTTTGCATCCACTATCTTTCTCAAAAGAGGGAAACTCCATGGTAAGTTCATTATCTTTCCCAACAAACTCAAAAGGGTTTTGATCATAGTCTCCAAACATACAACTTCCACCTTGTGGCTGACTATCAAATGCTATGTTGTCTCCACAACTAGCCTCAGCTGCACCAAGAAAACTGATGCTAGGAGAGCTATCAGGTCGGGCACAAGTTTTCTTCCTCTTCATGGCATAGTACATCCGTTGAACACTATCAACTTTTCTTTTAGCAGAAAGATCAGAGCCAACTCTAGAATTGGGGAAAGAAAGTTCAAATTCGACCATACGAGAAGAAGCTTCAGCTGAAATTACAGGGTCATAGAGCAGAGAATACCATCTATCTCGCAATTCTCCAACTGTAAATTTTCGCGAGAATCTGACTGCTCCCTTAGCGAGTGCTTCCAAAGAAGCGCCTGCCTGCAATAACAACAAAAACAAAACAAAATAAAATAAACTAAAATAAAATAAAATTCGCATATTTTCTTCCACAAACCGATTACAAATTTCATTTGCTGAAAGTTACCTAGGGTTTCAAATTAGAAGGAAAACAAAAGCACATATAAAGTACAAATTTCAAGAACATGGGAAAGTTGGACACCCAAAAGAATCGAGCAAAATGAGAAGGGAATTATACCTCAACGGCGTTCTTCAATAACAGGTCATCTTCAGGGATCCATGGAGCAACTGAAGCAGCAAGAGCTGTCATTTCTAATATAATTGTATCTTTATATCTAAGAAAACTGCATATTATGGTCCAATTAAGGAAAAAATTGAGCTTTTGAACTAATGAATTTTCATGGAAAATGAACAGAAAATTACGGTTCAAAATTGATTCGTGGGAGTTGGGAGTACTTTTGAGAGACTGCTTTAGCTTTCCCAAAACGCGGGTAATGCTTCGTGGATATTGGCAATTATAATGTTTCATTTATTTAAAATATAATATTTTTTATTAAAAACATTTAAATAATTTTTTGAATTATTTTTCCAAATAGTAGGGCACCGTTTATCTTCTACGGTTTAGCCACCGCATTCTCCAGTCTCTCAAGCCTCAGTGTAACGGACTCCCATCTCCTTCCACTTTTTATCTTATCTTCCTAACACACGGTACCGTTTAGTTTGTACCCTATCGCCGTTCTCCGCTTCCAGCCGTCGAACTACAGCTTCGCTACTACCTCAACGGCGACCGAATCACTACTCCAGCCTCCTTCATCTCCTTCATTACTCCCCGCTCTCCACTGCAGAGGTTAACCCTTTCCTAACTTCTCTCTTTTCCTATTCTCTTTTCCTACTCAGCTCGATCTTGAGCAATGTAGCTTAAGCTCTTCTTATTTAAATTTTGTTAAATTCGAATAGTATTCTGATTGGGTTTGTCTTCACCTTGCTTCTGGTCGAGTTTGAGCTCATTTCATTCGATTAGACAAGTCAAATTCATAATTATTTCAAAACATTAGAAAATTTAATACAGAAATTTCTATAAATTGGACAATTTTAGTAGTCATTTACTTATGAAGTAGTCTGTTTAGTTATGTTGTGCGTAATAGCATTTGTAATCTTGGAAACCATATTATAAATGATTGGGTTAGCTTACTAATACAGTTTACGGTATTAAAAAAGGACGAAAAAAAAGCAAGTTAATCAAGTGTAGTATAAATGATCTGAAGTAACTTTATCTATTAATTTCTGTAAAGAAATGTATAAAGCAAACTTCACAATGAAAATATCGGTTTGGTAAGTGTATGAATCAATTTATTTACTAGCTTCCAATGCCTGTTCAATAGCCTATCGACAATCTAGATCATGAGTCTGTTGATGAGTTAGCTTATGAATCTATAAATGAGTTGGTAAGGTTAAACGAGATGACTAACAATTAGCTCAATTTGCTTCTGTATAAGACTGTTAGAAATAGACTTGAGCTTGTGTCATTAAACATAATGAATGAGTTCAAATGAGCATTTACAAATAGGTTCAAGCAAGCGACTTGATTTTGGCTTATTAGCCTTAACAAACAAGGTTAGCAAACCTTTGTTGAGCTATGCTCTAAGTAGCTGACAAGCTGCTCAGACTATTTGCAGTTTTTAGTGAACCTTGATTTGTTATGTTTTAGTGAAGTCCTTGGGAAATGGGAACAGGTAGTTGTATTTTTCCTTTGAATTTGTTGTTCTTTTTGGTTTATATAATTCATCAACTTCTCAGGTACAGAAAACTGTGGATTTATTAGTATCATCTGTATTCAAAGAACAGTTCAGATGATGGTCTATCCAGTTTGTTCATTTCACTTACAAAATTGTTTGGAGGGCTTCACTCAATTGACATTCTGGTGAGTTAGAGCACAGAAAGAAAATGAAGTTATTTACATAGGCTTGCAGTAAGGATAATTACAGATGCTTGTAATACACAGTTTGAAAGAATTCTTCCAATTAAGAAAATGGTTATGAAATCTGGATCTTTCTGTAAAAATTATGAACAAAGTTTATGTCACCATTTGTCAGGCGATTGTCTGTTACATATCCATCCAGCAAGCATGTTCCAAACACTGTTTTCTTGCCAACTCTGGGTTATGTGGTGGAATACGCAAATTTCCAAGCAAATATGGTACGGTCAAATTATCAAACATCTGTTACAAAAAGAGTATGTCCCTCTTATGCTTCTTTCAATTCCTTATCAAGAGTTCACCATCGTGGAGCATTGCAAATCAGTGTTAATGCTGAGGAAGCATCAAGTTTTGGCAAGCATTGCCGGTTAAAACTTAGTCAGGATTCTGCTGAGACTGAAACTTTGAATGAGGAGCTTCTGCTGGACAATTACTGTGACTGTTCCAAAAATCCCAGTGACAATAATGAAAGGAAAAAATGCAGAAAGAGAAAACATGGTAATAAGGGGAAGGTACCGTGGAACAAAGGCAGAAAACATACTGCAGGTAACTCCCTTTTGAATGTAAATTAATTAATAATCCACTTGTATTAGTTATATGGCCGATTAATTCTATTTGTAATTTCTATTTGTGTATTATATGGATTTAATTTTCAATATTTTGTAGAGACTCGTGCACTTATCAAGCGGAGAACAATAGAGGCCTTGAGAGATCCCCAGGTGAAGTCATGTAAGAACTCGTTAGTTTTTTGGCATAATGAAGGTTTTAGGTAGGCATTTTTAGAATGGTGAGGGTTCATACCATCTGGCATAACTGCACATTTTTTTTTTTCCATATTTAAAGTCTTCATTGATGTATATGGTCGATGTTTATAGGAGCTTTTGGAATAGTAAGTGAAAATTCATGTACTTACCAGAGAAAATACAAACCTTTCATGTCATTTTCCTGCTTTAATAAATCTTTACTTGCCATGGATTCATAAACACTGCCTATAGATATCCTACTCTTTTTTTAACTCTTCTTTTCCCTCCTCTAAAATCTTCATTATTTCCTTCCTGTACAACTTTCACTTTCAGGTTAGAAAGAAGATGTCAGAACATCCTCGTGCCCATAGGTAATCTTTAAATGATCTAGTCACTCCCTTCAAAGTTCTGTCAAATAGAATATTATTAAGTTTAGTATATGGATTATGGAAAAATAGTATTATGAAACACACAGGATTATTATTAAGCATTCAAATTTCAAATCTTTAATCATAGTTGGGATCAGTCATGCAGTAGTTTTACCACCAAGCATAAAATAATTATATTCAAGTATATAAGCACATTGTGTCAACATATGCTAGGAAGATACAGAGATAAAGGCCACGACATGAATCTTAGAATAATGACTGTAAGTAGGGAAATAACTGGCTATTTGTCATGCAAGATTCACTCAGTTGAAGTTGTTTACAATACAATGGTTTGTTTTAGATTAAATCAACTGATAATGATCATCAGCAAATAATTTCATGTGACCTGCTCTTATGATTGTTAAGCATATTAGTCAGCAAACATTTCTTCTGGTTAATAGAGGATAAATTTTTTAAATATCAGGCATCTTAGCTATAAGTTTTTAGGTCTTTAGCCTGAATATTTGAGTTGCTACAGTCATACTAATATGTCATAATTTATTTAGACGATGAAAATCACAATTCAAAACATATTCTATTGCAGTGATGAGATCAAGGAAAAAATAGGTTTTTCACTTAGACGGCTTTGGGGCAAGCGTTTGAAATGGAAGAAACTAAGAGAGAAGTTCTTCCTGTCATGGACTAAAAGCATAGCAGAAGAAGCTCGGAAAGGAGGCATTGACCAAAAGGAGCTAGATTGGGATAGCTATGACAAGATAAAAGAAGAAATAACTCTACAACAGCTTCAGTGTGCCGAGGACAAGGAAAAGGCAAGGGAGCTAGCAAAGATAACAGCTGAGAGAGCAGCACAGGCAAAAGCAGAAAAGTTAGCAAGGCTTGCTCAGAAGAGAAAAGAGCGAGAAGAGAAAAAAAAAGAAAGAGAAACAAAGAAAAAGGCTTCCAGAAAATCAAAGAAGAAAGCAAATAAGCTGTCAGTTGTCCAGGAGTTGACACTTCAACAGAGATTAACAAAGGTAACTTAAAGGATAACACAAATATAAACCCCATCATTTTAACAAATACTACAGATCATTGATTCAAGAGTGTTAAGTGATTGAAAATGAGTTTTGATTTCTAATAACTATCTATGAAATCAAAACTGGAAGTTAAATTTTATTCAGTTTTGAGCAGATTTTTCAAGGTCCATTTTGCAATAACATACTCTGTTACACGTTAGTATTGATTTAACTAGCATAAGATGGCTTTATGTTTTAAAAAAAGAAGAAGAAGAAGAAGACTAGTGATGTTCTGTTCTTAAGCCAATCAGGCAATTTTCTCTTCTTAATGATTCTTTTTTTCTTTCTGCAGTAGCTTAATTTTAAAGAAGCAATGGTGGGAATCTGACAAGATGGATTCTTATCTTGGAGCTAGTTCTTGTCAGATCTTTAATAAAACAAACTATCATCATAACCACCCTGTTAATTTCTTGTCTTTAACCCTCTGGTGTATCCTGCTGAAAATAAATGGTTCAAGAAAGTCTAATGATCCGATGATATTTTCTTTCTTGGTATGTTTGAAATGAATGAAGCATTTCATGCATGACAAAGCTATGCTCAATAAATCTGCACATCTATCAGGTTTCATATAAATTTCATTCTTATCCAATGTTGTTTTGTTGTAACAATGCCTTAAATTGTCTTTTACATAGATTCGCAAAAAGAAACCCATAAAGGTGATTACTCAAGGAGAGGCATCGATTTCCCATAGTCCAGCTTGGAAGAAATTGGATGTGGCACTTGTGAAGAGAGAAAAAGTTCAAAGAGAAGTTTCACTCGCAGATCAGATCCAAGCTGCCAAAAACAAAAGAACTGAACCCATGGCAAGGGAAGCATTGGCAGAATCATCTACTGATCATTTTTTCCCATGAAGATCACTAGAGTATTCCTGAATTGCATTATTTGCGGCAACATCAAACATGACTGGTATTGACTGAAAGGTGTGAATTACTGGCTAGCCAACCTTACTATGATCACTTGTGCAATTGAACAAATTTTAGATGACGTGCAGTGACTTGAAATGGATGAAATCTTGGACTACACAAAATATCGACTGAAATATATATAGATTCCAATTTCTTTAAATAGTGTTTATCAGTCTCTTGCTCTCTCTTATGAGTTTTTCAATTTTGGGAATTTGGTAGACATTCAAATGGACTTTCACATCTAAAAAATTTGTTGGAATTTTTGGGTTCTGAGAAATGCTCAGTCAATGAGCTTTTCAAAATTGTGAATTTGGGATTTATGCATATGTTGATATAGCTGCTGAATAGGCACCATGTTTTCCATCTGCTTCTGTTAGAACTTAATTTTAATAAGTTGAAATTTCATTTTCAACCTGGAAATCAGTGCAGATTTTACTGAAACTTCATTAGTCTGTTTATAAATTTTCAATTAGTTTGTTACTTACTAAGTTCTATATATTGTCTTAATTGTGGAACTGTCACATCTAATTGCAGGCAAAACAAGGTCAGTCGGGCAACATACCCATTATGAAATTAGATTCCAAGTGCCAACAAAGTTCATTAACCACTTTAGAAGAAAAATATTTGAAGAAACAATTTTCCAGCAGTGTCTGATCACCTAGTGCCTGCAGGGATGAATTATTGAACATGTCCGAGACATTGCAGGGAGAGTGGTTTTTTGGGACTGGGGGATGATTTCATATTCGTATACAGTCAAGTTAGTGTAACAGGGTACCATGCAATGGTTCCTTTTTATTATTATTATTATTATTATTATTATTATTATTATTATTATTATTATTAAGTTGTGTAACACCTTTGCTCTGCTTGGTTTCCGTCTTGATAGATTTTCACAGCTTTCCTGGAAATTTTCAAGCTTTGTAGTGTGCTACCCCTTTGCATGATTTCAGTCTCGATAGATGTTCATGGTTTTCCTGGAAATTATTACATTTTCACTTGCTAGGCGTCAAATGGTAAAGACTCTGAAAATGACTTTAAATTGGAGAACTCTAAAGGCAGGGACAATAGAAGTCGTGGAATTTGGAAGATTATCATCTGCTTTTAGTGCACAAGAAAATAATGCTCCCAACATACATACGTGTGGATCTTCCATAAATTATAGAAAATGGACTTTACATTTATGTGAATAAAAGAGTTTCTATCGAGTGCATGTAGCTTGAAACGGCTTCATCATCTGCATGTCCATTTTTTTTCATGTACTTGGAAGAACAAACATTAATGGTGTTGGGAGAATAGGAAAATCAGATATAGGGAGCAGAGAGGATTTGGAAACCCGACAATTTTTGTCTTCTGGATTTGCAAACTCTCTCTATGGACTCAATTTTTCTTATTTTTAATTAATATAAGTTTTCATTTTAATTTTAAAGACAGTTTTTTTTCCCTCCGATAGATGCTTTATTCATATTAATGATAATACATGACCCAGACACAAGAGCCTGAAATAAGGCCTAATCAGCGGGCATAAAATTACTGGAGCCCAAGCTCACATAACAACACCAAGCCCATGAAAAAAAATAAAAAAAGAGCCCACACCCTTCACATCGAAGATGAGCGGCCGCTGGTAAGGAGAAGCGTTGCCACCAACGCCAGTAAGCCATCATCAGGGATCTAAAAGCACTGAGGAGAACTGAAAATCCAAGCCAGGCAGTATTTGGAATAAAGGAACCTTAGAAAAATCATCCCCAGTCAGTGAGCCAAACTGTTAGAATTATGAGTCAAACTGTTAGAATTATGACTCAAAATTCTAGTGGGATTTGAAAAGATATTTTCCTAATTTGAGTTAAAAAAATATTCCTCAATTGGATATTTTCTATATTGAGTAGAACTCTTATTTTGATGTTATTTCTAAATTAAGTGAGACTCCTAATCAGAGTAAGATTGAGAGAATTAACACTATAAATAGAACAATGGTGGAAAAGGTTATTTGGCTTTCAGCTTATGGAGTGAGGCTATTGCCCATTGTAGAGAGGGGTTTTGCTAATTGCTGAGGATTTGGCTCTGCCCATTACAGTGGAGAGAGGCTTCGGTCTAAGGTAGAGTAAGGACATATAATTCAAGAGTAAGAGGGCTCTTGCCCATATAGTTGAAGGCACTTTTGTGGTGTAGTGTTGTAATAGTAAATATATTGGGTTATGTCTAGAGAAGACTGAGAGAGACTAACTAATATATTTAGTATGAGTAGTTTGATATTATATAAGTTCTCTTGGGTGTAATTGGGTTGATGGATAGTATAGCTATGAGCTTGTAATGATAATTTATTTATTGATGATAGTGGAAGATAGCATGCTCGTGTATGTAGCCCTATATTGAGAGAGTGAATTAAGTAAATATTTTTGTTTTGTGTGTTCGCTTTATTTCTTTGCAGTTTACACGCTTCTACAGTGCACAACAAATTAGTATTAGAGCATGGGGATGATCTTTGTAAGTTTAGTTGAAGCTGGAGCTGCTGCAACATGTAGAACGTCGCACATGCAATAATGTTGATAGTGGAGAGTTGAATTTAAGGTCAAGCTCTTAATGCAAATTGGTATCAGAGCATGGGATTGAAGAGATTGATGATTTGAAGGGTTCAAGTTCAAGTGTAGAGATATGATAATTGAAGATACTCAAGAATTCGAGGTATGCAATGGTTGATGGATTTTGAGTCAAGGTAGAAATTGTTAGAATTATAACTCAAAATCCTAGTGGGATTTGGAGAGATATTTTCCTAATTTGAGTTGAAGAAATATTCTTAATTGGGTGGATGTATATTTCCTATATTGAGTAGAACTCTTATTTTAGTATTATTTCTAAATTAAGCGAGACTCCTAATTAGATTAAGATTGAGAGAATTAACACTATAAATAGAATAATGGTGGAAAAGGTTACTTGGCTTTCAGCTCATGGAGTAAGGCTATTGCCCATTGTAGAGAGGAGCATTGCCAGGATTTGGCTCTGCCCATTGATGAGGGGCACTTGCCTATTGCAGTAGAGAGATGCGTAAGAAATTCTTATCCATTGGTGACAGGTAGTGGAGAGCAATTTTCCGTAATCGAAAAATCGAACCAAACCGATTCAATTATGTTCAATTAGTTCGATTTTAAAATTCAATCGGTTCGGTTCGGTTTATAATTTTGATAATTTCGATTAATCGGTTCGGTTCGGTTATTTTCATAAAAAAATCAAAAAAATCAAAACGAACCGAAATTATTAATATATATAGGAAATCAAAGAAGATCGAACCAAACCGAATCGAACCGAATTGAAATCAAAGAAAATCGAACAGAACCTTAAGATTTTTTTAGTTTTGATTTCTATTTTTTTTTGGTTTTTATGTTTTATTATTTAGATTTAATGTTAAAAATATGAAATTTTATAAATTTCTGTTTGATCGGTTTAAAATCGAACCGATATTTATCGGTTCGATTCGCTTCGATTTTATCTTATTAATCGGTTTGGTTAGGTTTTTAAATTTTTTTGTTTTCAATTTTATCGGTTCGGTTCGGTTCGAAATCGAACCGACCATTAACACACTCCTAATGAGAGGATTCTTGCTCATATAGTTGAATACACCATTTGTGATGTAGTGTTGTAATAATAAATATATTTATTTATATCTAAAGGAGATTGAGAGGGACTAACTAATATATTTACTATGAGTATTTTGATGTTATATAGGTTCTCTTGGGTGTAATTGGATTGATGGATAGTATAGCTATGAGCTTGTAATGATGATTTATTTATTAATGATAATGAAAGATGACATACTCGTATATATAGCCCTATGTTAAGAGGGTGAATCACGTAAATATTATTATTTTATATATTTACTTCATTTTTTTTTTCAGTTTACACGTTTTTATAATACAGGATACAAACCTTGAGCCCCATCAGACTAAAAGGAACGCACCAAGCCGTGGAGGTGCCAGGGATTCGAAAAAGGAGGAGCTGACGTAGAGATCTTAGGCATTCATTTTGGCTTTTAAGAGTCAACCACTGCAATGATGGGTGGGGACTTCAGAGATTTTGCCAACAATGAACCCTCCAAAGGCAAACAAAAGAAAGAAATAAAACAAATCAAGATTTTCTCTGTCTAGTAAAACTAGAGAGAGAGAAAAAAAAAAAGAATAAGAGAAGTTTTTTCATTGTGAGGAGCATATATTTATGATTGGGCATAATTTTATTTTTTTATCAAGTAAAGTCAATATATATCCGAATTTTAAAAATATATGATTAAAAAAAAAACTCATGTTTTTACTCATAAAATTTTCAATTTTAACTAAATTTTTAGGGTTATATCAATATTAAACTCAAACGATCATTTATTTTTGTAAAATGATTGTATTTGCATTGATTTGGATAAATTAAATTTAATTGCTATAATTTAAAAATAAAAAAAAGTGGTTAAAATAAAATTCCAAGGTCTATAAATGATTTTTTTTTCCCGAAAACCTTTTTCTTATGTATAATTTAGCCAAAAGAGAAAAAGCTTGAAGCCTCGAACTTGATTTGATGGTATCTATGCAAGGGAAAATACTGGAAAAGCTGATGGCAAAATCTTGACAAGATCATATTAATAAGATGTCAGAAGTAGCTAGTCCAAGTGGTAAGAGAGAGATGGGACAGCACCAAAGCTAAACAACGTTAATGTCTTCGAACTCATCACTCTCAAGATCATTGACAAGCAACTAGTTAATTACTTGCACCAACATGCAAAGGCTAAGCTTTAGCTGCTACTTAACACTACCTCCTTATAATGCTTGTCTAGCTATCTGTCGACAGGTCTGCATTGGTAATTTCATTGCTTGCCTTAAAAAAGCCTTGAGTAGATGCAGATGAGTGATCGCAAAGCCTTTGTGAGTTTCACATGAGATCTTCAAGCGTATCACAATCTTTTCTCTATTTTATTTGTTGTCAAAATTCATTTCATTAATGAGAATCATAAAAATACAACAGAAATTTTGCCCTCTACCTAAATAGAGATGTAGCCGCATAACAATTAAATATGAAAAAAATAAAATAAAATAAAATAAAAAATAAATATTTAAACATACAAAAAGTTTACACATAAATAATTTCATTAATAATCTCTCAATTTAAGTGATTATATTAGTATTATCTCTAAATTTCAATTTGAATAAAAAAAATTCTTAAATTTCAATTTCATTGTCACTAAAATCCTTGTGACTTGTTATTAAAGTTTAAAGTTAAATTTTACTCATCATTTGTCAACTTAAATAGATTTATTGTAATCGTCTCTCAATTTTATGACTAATTTAAAATTCTAAATCTTCATTTATTTTTGATTAATTGAAAATAAAATCATACTTTTAGAAATAGATTAATATTTTTATACATATTTACAATTAATTGTTTAATTTATTATATAAAAATATTATTTTTACATATATTTTTTTAAGTCGGTTTTAGGTTGATATCTAAAAGATTTACGTCTAATTTATCTTAATTGTTTTAGTTTTATTTTAATGTAAGAAAAAAAATTAATAACGTATAATTATTTTACTTTATTTTTAAAATATTTAAACTCTAATTAAGTATGAATGATTTTTTTGATATAGGTTGACATTGTATATAGTTTTTGTCTTTATTTCTTAAATTAGCAAAATAATATATCTAATCTTAATTATTATTTAGTACAATTATATAAAAAATATTTATTTATTAAATTAAAGTTTACAAATTTTTATAAGAAAAATTAAAATTGAAAGATGTGTGTGATATATTTATCGAAGTTGAGGAATGATAAGTAAAATTTAATAATAAGTTAACCTGGAAACCCATAATCAGTGTTATTAAATTCGGCTCCGAGATTGACTCAGTAAAGGAACTTGGGTGAATGGGTCAGTGGGTCAATGGTCCAACAAGTGAGTCATTAAAAAGTAATTAAATATATAAAATAATTAAAATTAATTAAATATAACACCTATTAATATAAAATAAATATAATTAATTGAATTTTAATTATTTAAAATAAAATTTTAACATTTATTAAGTTATATTTAATAAATTTTAATAGTGTTTTTAAATTTTATATAAAAGTATCTAAGTAATATAATGCATGAAAATTTTTATAAATATATAATTCTCTTTTCAATATTTATGAAATATTAAATTTATATTAAAAAATGAATACATTAAAATAAAAAACACATAGTTACGAAGTTAACTCTATTGATTTTAATTTTAAAGATTTTTTATGATATTTTGAGTTTGATTTTTTATATCAAAAATAAAAATAAAAAATAAAAAAGAGATATTTTATTGAATAATTGAACTTGTTGGATCAATCAGGTCACACCGATTCACCGGTTCAACTGTTAAGTCAATCGGGTCATGTCAGGTTGCTTCCTTATCTAGTTTAATTACAAATTCAGACAGGTTTGAGAACTGGTTTAATGGTTCAATTTGGCCAATTCATTCAAAGTTTAATAACTATGCCCGTAATAACATATTACAGGAATGATACTCAAATTGAAACTCAGGGATTTGTATGATTCATTCAAAGTTTAATAACTATGCCCGTAATAACATATTACAGGAATGATACTCAAATTGAAACTCAGGGATTTGTATGATTCAAATTAAAGTTGAGAGTTGAGGTACTACAAGTGAAATTAACTTGAAAGAAAGAATAATAAAGACTCTCTCCTGGACAAAAGGAATCTGCCTTAAGCTTTCATGCTTGCATACCCAGCTTCTACTACCATTGTCATGGTTGGAGTTGTGCATCACACATCTATTCTCCACCGACCACGGGTGGAGCTTTCCATCTTAGATTTACATTTCATAAGCTTTTGCAAGACTCCTCCATCCCTTAAAAGCCAAAGATCTTCAATAGAACCACAGTTGATGAAAAAAAAAAAAGCTCAAAAGTCTATGAGATGAAAAATAATCTCACCTAAAACACTAGAAGAGCAGAATTTCAGATCTAGTCTAAAATCCAGAGGGAGGACAAAATCAAAATGAAATAGGGAGAAAGTGGAAGAAAAAATGTAAGGAGAAAAGGCAAAATAAAATGAAAGGAGAAAAAAATTTTAGCTAATTATATGCTAAGAAGAGCTTTGATTTTTAGTACTCTATAAGATATAACTGTTTACCTTTCTATATTTAAAAAGAGTGAGATTCATAATTTTATATAAAAGGAGCATGTGCTCAAAGAGCACATAATAATTCTTTAAAAATCTTAAAGAGAAACGGAGGAGGGGCTGTTAGCACTCGGCAAGGGATACCTTGCCCCTCTCCTTAGATCTTCTTTTCTTGAGAGTAGCAGATAAAAGACATGTGGGTTAGAGGCTTATTAGAGATTTAAAAACAAAAAAAAGCATACAATCTTATAATAATAAGAAAAATGTCATTTCAAGCTTTGCACTAATAGGATTTTTTCCCTTTAATTATGTGATATTTTGCTCAAATTAAAGGTTATACTAAGAATTATTGGCTCAAAATTGCTTCCAGTATCCATAACATTACACACTTAAAGACAGGTTTAAGGAAAGGCCTTATCAATCGTAAACAGTAAATTGTATTTATGTCCTGTCGTGTTCAGTGCACTTCTCAACGTGACACGTTAACGCCACTAGCCTATGTTCAAACTCTCCATTTGACAAATTTAGCTACCACTCTTAGTTACAAAACAATCCACTTTTGCTCTCCCTCTACCGATATAGAAACCTCTCCTCTTCTTCCTCTTTTTCTTTTCATCTTCTATTCTCTTTCCCCTTCAACAAGGTCTATGCACTTCCACCCTTGTCTCAGATCAGATCTCATCATTTTGTCCAGTGTGTAACTGGAGTTTCATATCAACGGGAAGAAAGAAAACATGGGTCGTGGAAAGATCGAGATCAAGAGGATTGAGAACCCTACTAACAGGCAGGTCACCTACTCCAAGCGAAGAAATGGTCTTTTCAAGAAAGCGCGAGAGCTCACTGTTCTTTGTGATGCTAAAGTTTCTCTTATCATGTTCTCCAATACTGGAAAATTCCATGAGTTCATTAGCCCTACCACAACGTACGTAAATAGATCAAGTTTCCTTAATTTTTTTTTTTTTTGTGTATGTGTGTTTGAGATTATATGGTTTGCAAACTAAATCCTAATGGAGTTTGTGGGCTTTGTGGTTGATAACCTGAAGGACAAAGAATGTGTTTGATCAATACCAGAAGGCTTTGGGGATAGATCTGTGGAAAACGCATTATGAGGTTGAATCTCTGTTTTATTTGCTTGATCTACGAGCTTTATAAAGTTGCTAAATATGGATTATGTGCTCAATGATGAGGATAATTTGCAGAGAATGCAAGAGCACCTAAGAAAGCTAAGAGAGAAGAATAATAAACTGAGAAGAGAGATTAGGTAATCAACTTCTAAATAAAAGCAAGATATTTTCTTCTTCTTTTGTTCTTTATTTATTTTTTCTTTTTGGCCTCTTTTACAATTGTTGTCCTACCAGGCAAAGGATGGGTGAGGATTTAAATGATCTGAGCATGGATGAGCTGCACGGTCTTGAGCAAAGAATGGCTTCTGCATTGGAGGTAGTACGTGAAAGGAAGGTTAGAATTTAACATATAAATATTTTTCTTTTTTAGATCTCTGGTTTTGGTATTTTCTATTACTTTAACTTAATTATAATGATTAGGGTGCATTGGACTTCTGAAGTTTTAATAATTAGCTGTTTTTAGATTTATTTGTTTTTTTAACATATTCTTGAATTTTTTTGAAGTCAAAAGGTTATTAATGGTGTAAAGAGTAAAAAAGAATAAAAAGAAATCTAGAATGAAATTAATTGGTGAATTGTTCCGTTTAACTTAATTTTGTATAGCACAGCCTTTTCTACTTTTTTTTTTTTTTAATGGCTGATTGATTACTTTAAGTACTTGCATTAATAAGATCAAATCAAGAAATTAAAGGGATTCATATCTTCAGTTAAAAAGCTCAACAGTAAAGCATACGTATATTAACTGTACATGATCATCTTATAGTTTAATTGAGCCTAGCCAATATTATTTTGTTGTTTGGCTTGTGCATTGACATTTATTGAGGTTGCATCATTGCAAAGGATCCCAAATATGGTTCTTAATCTCTTGGATCCTCAATGTTTTTATTGATTATTATTAAGCCAATTAATTATAATAATTTCAAGTTTGTTATGCCCAGTACCATGTGATCAAAACACAGACAGACACCCACA
This sequence comes from Hevea brasiliensis, assembly GCF_030052815.1. Lineage (NCBI taxonomy): Eukaryota > Viridiplantae > Streptophyta > Magnoliopsida > Malpighiales > Euphorbiaceae > Hevea > Hevea brasiliensis. Next base: position 58,830,656 of record NC_079508.1, read on the forward strand.
AGAAGAAGGTTAGTGTACAAATCATTACATATAAGATACTTACATCCTTAAACTTGTAATAAATTCTAATGAATTAGCTTTCGGGTTTTTTTTTTTTTTTTTTTTTTGCAGGTTAAAAATTTAGAGGAAAGACATGGAGACCTCGTGCTAGAATATGTAAGAATCTAAATTCCTTTAATAACACATGTATTTTTTTGGTGAAATAAAGGTTTGTAATATTTTCTTCCTTTTTTTTCCATTTGAGATATAAGGAGGCAAAATGTGAGGATCCGCACTGTGGTTTAGTGGATAATGACGGAGATTATGAGTCTGCAATTGCACTTGCAAATGCGGCATCCAACCTCTATGCTTTCCGGCTGCACCACGGCCATCTGGGGACTAACCTTCACCATGGAGGAGGGTTTGGATCCCATGAACTCCGCCTAGCTTAAATGGCTGTATATAGAAGCCATTTAATAATTTCCCTCAATAGACATCTACGTAAACTAATCTAATCTAATATAAAATCTGTTCTACGAAACGCAATATCTAATTGAATAAGATCTTAGCATTCAACTTCAATATACTTTGCTACATATATATGACCTGTATTTGGCCTGAAAGTAGAAATTGCGTTTCAGGGCATGCCCTCTTTGTCTGTGATATATTTAGTTGAAATATTTTTCTTATTATCGTCTCTGATATTTGGAACTTAATGTATTTGGAGAAAGTAATTAATGTCATTTTCAGAATACAAGTTCTCTTGCTTCTTGAATTTAATCTGCAATTGTTGTTGAAAGTCTTTACTGCTATTGATGATGTGGCGGAGAATGAGATGCACACATTAATATATTTAATATAAATAATTAATAGTTTGGCATATCTAATGTGTAATAGGATTAATGCGTAGAATAAGATTTTGAGTTTATTTATGTATTACTCCCTTCGCGCGGTATAAATGGTAATTATATTTAAAATTTTCATGAGAATTAAAAAAATGGTTGAATAATCTCATTTTTATAAAAAGATATTAATAATTTGTTTAATTATCCTTTCTTAGAAGTATGAAAAAATAAATATTAATATGATAAATAATTGGTTTAATTAAGAAGATAGTGATAATATTAATTCTATAAAATTATATAAATATTTATTATATTTTATAAAAATAAAGGATAAAATTAAAAAAAGTTAATTTTTTTAATTTTTTAAATATAATAAATAATTTTAAATAAAATAAAAAATTAAATATAATTATTATTTATGAATGAAAAAAGTAATTTATACTGTGTGATTTGAAATATGATATGCCTATGTAAGTAAATTTGTTTCGTTTTTTTTTTATCATAAAATAAAGTAAAATTTTCTTTTACCCTTTCCATGTTTCGGAAAATGGTATAATAGATGATGGGTAATAACTCTACCGTAAATTTTTTTAGTTGGATGGTAAAATAGAATAGAATGAAATATGAAATTTACGAAAATATCCTTACTTGGTGTTTAATATTATTTGAATAATTAAGTTCTATTTTATTCATGAATAATACTTTGTTGTGACCCACGCGAATAACGTTGATTGACATAAGGCCACTCCATAATAAATTCACTAACTCTCAATGTGTTGCTAACGCGGGCCCTGCACACGGCACCACACTTCGGGCTTATTTTATAATTGAAACGGTGGTTGTGAAAATTATTTTTTTAAATATATTAATTAAAAATATTAAAAAATAATTTAAAATTAAATTTAATAAATTTTAATTTTAAAAATATTAAAATTAATTTTTGAAATTAATTTTTTAATAATATTTAAAATAATATTTTTATTAAAAAAATAATTTTATACCTTAAAACGCGGTACCAACCACTCACTTCCTCATAAGGCAACTAGCGCTCTTTCTATAGTTCATGCGATAAACATGGGTAGGCGACATTAGTCCACTTATTCTTTGGACTTTAAAAAAAAAAAAAGAAGAATCATTTTGTATTTTAAGCACCGAATCCTCCTTTTTATTTATTTATTATTAAACTTTCTAATATAATTTTAATAACTAAACCTCCTTTTTAATATTAATTCAATTCCTAATTCCATTTGTTCTTGAATTAATTTCCAAAATATTTATTTTAAAGTGTATATATTAAAAAAATGTTTGATGAAGTTTTATATATTCTACTATTATCATATAGTGTATATGCATTTTATATATTATTTTAAAAGGTTTTGAGGAGGTTTGAAAATATAAATATATATATATATATATATATTATAAAATAAATTAAAATTAAATAAATGAGAATATAGCTAAAACGTTGCATTTAGTGAACACTTTAAATATTTGATTAGACTACATTCATCATAGATAGGGTTAGAGGAATGGGGACCAAAGGTAGCCTAGCCCACTAGCCCTTTTATAATTTTCTTTTATATATATATATATATATATATAACTAGCCCTTTTAAAATTTTCTTATATATATATAATTATTTTATTTTAATTATTAACTCTAAAAAAATAATTTATATTGTATTATTATGGTGTATGTGATATAAAATATTATAACTATTTATTTCTCATTATATATTTAATAAATTTTTACATTATTCACATCCTTAAAATACTTTTTAGTTTACCAAACCTCTATTATGGTAATTTTGGATTATGTAGTGTTGCTCCTCTCAAATTATATAAACAATGATAGTATTGTTGATATTTTTGGAATCAATTATACATGTACTGTATGAATACATTATTAAGTTTTTCCATTATTTACTGATGGGTCCAATATTTAGACTATAGGTGTATACGCGTCAAATTAGTTGTGAGCTTTGAACGCAAGTAATTAAAGCTCGGCAAGAAAGCGGGCACTCGAATTTGATGGCATTTAATGGTGTTATCAATTATCAAGTAAATATGATACAGACTCCAGATAAGGCCATATATTTGTTGATATTCTTTTTTTTTTTTCTTTAAGGTGTTTAAATATATTAATTATATTTTTTTAAATCAATGTAAAAATATAAATAAATTTATCTGTATAGCACGGAGAAAATAACAATTTAAATTTTAAAAAATAAAAATTAAAAAATATACGTATAAAAGCAGAAGCATTTAAACTAGTTTTTAGAACAAATTGGTTGAGAGCTTTAAATGCTAACCAAGTGGAGCACGGCAATCGAGACTACGCGCACATGCATTTGATGGCATTTAATGGTGTTATCGCCCATCACCTGGCGTGGTGCAGACTACAGAGAAGATAAGGATAGTAGAGCTATAAATAACCACGTGCATTGCCTAGTTTTGTAGAGATTTTTCGTCTGTTGATTGTGCAAACCAGCCGGTAATGGATCAGATCAAAGTTGAAAAAGGTATGGCTGAGCTTAAAGAAACATTTTCAAGTGGTAAAACCAGAAGCGCTGTGTGGAGGAAAACCCAGCTCAGAGCCTTGATTGAGCTTGTCCATGAAAACGAAGAGGAAATTTTTAAAGCACTTCATCAAGATCTAGGGAAGCACCCTGTGGAAGCTTACAGGGATGAGGTAAGTGTGTGTATATGCATTGAAAGAATCTATGACTATGAATTTCCCATGCTTTGATATGTTTCTGTTGCAGGTTGGAGTGATACTAAAATCAGCCGACTATTCTTTGAGCCGTGTGGAGAAATGGATGGCTCCTAAGAAGGTATGCATCTTTGTTTTTTTGTCGATCTTGTTCATACTGAGAGACAAGCAAGAAGCAATAAAGAAATCAACACTTTTTCTTTGATAAAATTGAGAATCAAGTGAGATGATTTTACATAAGCTGTACGAGAATAGAAAAACTCACTCTCTCTTGATCCGATAAGAGCACGCAAGAACATTTGTGTGTGTTAATAACCCACCCATGAAAGTCGAAATCTGCTACGGATGGCTTCAAACCGTGGAATCAACGTTTTGTTATTTATGATAATATGTGGACTTTGGGCAGGGTCATATACCTCTGCTTTTCTTCCCTGCAAATGGAGAAGTGATGCCAGAACCATTTGGCGTAGTCCTGATTTTCGCTTCTTGGAATTTCCCTATATGTGAGTCCAATCAATTTCTTGCCACCACTCTCGTGATTTTTTTCCCCTAGTTAATAGGTCAAAAAATGGATGCAATTCTTATGCTCTGTGTATAGAGTCAGGGGTATTATGTATGCAGAGAAAAAGAATAGGTAATTTATTGTAAGCATAAAAGCTATATGAACAAGCAGTGGAAGATATTACACTGATGCAGTGATCTTTTGATTGCAGCACTGGCATTGGACCCATTAATAGGAGCAATATCTGCTGGAAACACTGTGGTTTTGAAACCTTCAGATATGTCCCCAAAGTGCTCCTCTTTTCTGGCTAATGCCATCCCAAAGTACTTGGATCCTAAAGCTATTAAGGTTGTTGAGGGTGGAGCAGATGTTTGTGAACAGCTTCTGCAGCAGAAGTGGGACAAGATTTTCTTTACTGGTATCTCTTTCTAACTTTCCCCAATTACATGTGATATATATGCACTTTTTTTTTTTTTTAAAGATAATGCTATATATTCTAGTGCCTAAAAAAATATATATATGTGCAACGGGAATAAATTTTTTTATACTTCAGAAATTTCTTAAGAGGGATGGAGGAGGTTACCGGCCCAATGGCACAAAAGGATTTTTTTTTTTCCTAAGTGCAATGCATTTTCAGGTAGTCAACGTATAGGCCGCGTTGTAATGACAGCAGCTGCAAAGCATTTAACCCCAGTTACTCTCGAGATGGGTGGAAAAAGTCCTGCAATCCTGGACGTCACGTCCACTTCCTCTAATATGAAGGTTACTTGATTTATTAAACTGTAAATGTTCTGAAGGCTTGAAATATTCGAGACTGTATTTGGCTTGTCCTGATCACATGCATTTTGGATTTAAGGTAGTAGCTAAAAGAATTGTAGGAGGGAAGTGGGGGCCCTGCTGTGGACAGGCTTGTATTGGTATAGATTATGTGCTTGTAGAAGACGAGCATTCTTCTTTTCTGGTAACAAAAAAAAATGTTCCTTTGATAGATTTTTAACATATATTTATACTGAAATCTGTTGGTCTGACAAATAGTTGTTGGTCACTTACAGATAGGCTCATTGAGGAGGATTATCAGAGAATTTTATGGTGAAAACCCGGAAGAATCGATAAGCCTTAGCAGAATTGGGAACAAGAACAACTTTGACAGGTTATCCAGACTTATTAAAGATCCTCTTGTTGCAGCTTCCATCGTTCATGGCGGTTCAACAGATGAAGAAAAATTGTAAGTTTCTTCATATTTCTTTTGATGACCCAACGATATACTCGAAGAAATATCTGATTCTCTCAACTAAAATCTTGCAGGTTCATCGAGCCAACAATCTTGTTAAATCCTCCACTAGATTCAGAGATAATGACAGAAGAAATCTTTGGCCCCTTGCTTCCAATTATCACTGTAATTAAGAATCACTCCAATACTTTCTCTCTGACTTCAGAATTTAGTGAACTCTTTTACTCTTACCTGAAGACAACACTTTTATAAATACCTGCAGTTGAATAACATTCAAGAAAGCATCGAATTTATGAACTCCAGGCCAAAACCTCTGGTCATTTATGCCTTCACCAAGGATGAAACATTCAAGAAACAAATTTTAACGCATACATCCTCTGGAGGCGTGGTTTTCAACGACACGATGGTTCAAGTAATGCACTAATTCCATTATATATATATATATATATATATATATATATATATATATATTTTTTTTTTTTTTTTATATTTTTTTTATTTAAGGAGGTAGGGTTGAATTATAACTCTGAGCTACACAGCAGTTTTCTTCCTTTCTTTAACATAAAAGTAAATGACCCAATAATAATAATTCAGGAGACTTTCAAGAAAATATGTTGGTCTAATTCATCTCGGAAGCTAGCTCAAAGAGGGAGGAGTGTCCAAAGTCATATAAGAGTAAATTATTCCTATCTCAAATCATTGTAGGATTTTAGCACACTCTTCTCACATTTATAATTAAATACCTAGAATGTAAAATGCTTACGAAATGCCAACATTGATTAGGAGGTGTTTATACCATGGTTTAATTCACTCAAAAATTAACTCTAGGAGGAAGCGATGAAGGCGGTGCAAAAGACATATTACTCTTATCACAAACAAACATGGGATCATTATAACAGCGACTTAAATTTGATATCTTTTTACTTTCTGCACCTTGTCATTTTCCGCACCTGTATCTTTTTCACTTCCTGCACGTTAAAGGGTGGAGAAAAATAATTAGACATCTTTCAAGTAATACACTATTTCTATAATATTTCCTATTTGCTTGCTCATTCATCAACCAAAAACAGAGTTTTCATTTCAATTTATTTTCTACCCTGGCAAGTTTATATGTGATGATTTGCCGTTTGGAGGTGTTGGGCACAGTGGATTTGGAAGGTACCACGGGAAGTATTCTTTTGACACTTTCAGCCATGAAAAAGCAGTTATGCACAGAGGTTTCTACCCTGAGATTGAGCCAAGGTATCCTCCATGGAATAGTTTCAAGCTTCAATTTCTCAGATTGGCTTACAGCTTTAACTATCTTGGACTATTGTTGCTGCTGCTGGGACTGAAAAAGAAATATTAGCGCTGCATTTGCATTGCTTTTTTTCTACTTCATTAATCACATAGACTGAAATTTAAGGAAGAAAACTTTCAAGGAAAAAAAAAAGATAATAATGTATTTGTAGTGACCGACATTGTTCGGTTTGAGAATTTGTATTGTATTATCATTATCATCATTATTAAAAGCTTAAAATCTCGAATTCTTATTCATATATTACATTACATTTTAGCGTTTATTTTTAAAATTAAATGATGAAAAAGAATTTATATAATTAATTTTAATTAATTTAAAATTAAGATTTAATTATTATTGTGTTGTTATTTTATTTTAAAAAAAGTGAAAATTGAAGTATTAAAATAGTATTTTAAAACTTCATAATTAATTATAATATTTTAAAAGTAATTAAATATAATATTTTAATTGAAAGGTTGAAGTTAAAAAAAAAAAAATTGCCTGGCAATAATAAGTTTGTGGGACTCTTATGCACATACATATTAATCTCTTATTGGTTAACTATCTTCATGTAAACTATTAAGCGATGTAGCATTTTGAGGACGAGAAACATCTATGTGGACAAACGGCAACGCATCGTTGTCATCCCATCGTTATCATCGTTTTAAAGAGAACCCCAAAAATTCTCCAATCTAAGCTGGCTTGGCAAAATCAATGAGATCTGAGTCTCGTACGAATATCGATAAAATAATCCGTACTAATATTAGATTCTAAATTCTAAAATTCTTCGCTGTTAGCTTTCAAGAACATAATCAATCGCGCTGCAAGATAAGATGAATAAGAAAGAAGAAGAAAAAGGCAAGCATACCGCAGGAGAAGTCGGAACTTGGCAATTGTTATGGAAGCGGATGCGTGAAGTAAGTGTGGATGTGTATTAAGAGGAGCTTGAAAATATGACACAAGCTTTGTAATTTCGATTCCAATCTCTCTACTTCTAAGCACCCTTGATTTGATTACAATTTCTTTTATTGCAGATTTGATTATGATTTTAGCAGATTGTGTTGTAAGAATTGGTATTGCGTGATAATAATTTGTTGACGAGGGATTTTTTTTTTTCAACTTTTTATATATGATTTTGTAAGCTAAATTTTATTTATTGTAGTTCTTGACTTTGTTTAGTTTGGATAATACAAGTCTATATATTTCTCAAAATAAAAATTCTATATTTTCTATGTGGAATGTGAATTGTTATAATTGGGAGCGTAACATTCCACTATGATTTGTAGCTTTGGCGATGATATGACTTCTTTGTACTCGTAATCTAACTCCTAGAAAACACTGAAATTATGATTTACGCTGCATGATTGTGATCATAATCAGTGACATATCCAGAAATAATTTTTTCTAGAATCAATATATAAAAAAAATATATATATATATATTATTAAAAATTAATAAAAAAATTATTTATTAATTTATTATACATACAATTGTATCATTTTATTTTAATGATATTTATTATTAAAAAATTACAAATAAAATTTTAAAAGTAAATAAATTTTTAAATGCATAACATTTAATTAATTTTAAATTTTATTAAAAATTGGACTTAATAATTAAATTTAGGTTTATTGGAAAAAAATTTAAAATTTTTACGCTTTCATGATTTTAGCTATTTTTTTAATATATCTTATAATCAAAACTTAATTAGTTATCACAATTGTAGCAAAGGGACTAAATTAAATTTGAGAAGATACAAATAAATTATAATATCGTATTTGAAGTTTTATTTTATTAACAAAATAGTCTATTAATTTAAATTTTATATGTAATTATTTTTATTTATAATATAAAATATATTTTACATTATTTTTAATTGAAATTTCATATTAAAAAACACTTTTATTGATTAAAATATATTTTATATAATAAATAATTCAAAGATTACATAATAATAAATAAATACAAACTAATTACACTGTAAATTTCTGTTCTAGTTGTCAATTATGTGAAGTAATTACATTTTAATAAAAAAACTATTTTTTTATATAATAATAGAGTTCATTGATTTCAACTATAAATTTTTTTACCAATTGTTAGCACATAAATTTTTTTCTAGTCTTTAATTTATTGTCTGGTGTATTATTCTTTCTAGACTATTGAGTCATTAATACGATTTTAGAAAAATTAATTGTTATTTTTATTTACAAAATTATGGACCATTTTTTATTATGATTCTATGGCCTATACTCGATTTGTAATTTTAATGGTTATTTTAATATAATGTGATTACCTTGCAAAAAAAAAAATTTACAGTGGTTATTTTGTGATTACTCTATTATCATGTAATTTTCGAATTGTTTATTATATTAAAATATATTTTAATCAATAAAATTAATTTTTTAGTATAAAATTTTAATTAAAAATAAATATAAAATATATTTTATATTATAAATATATTTTACATAATAAATAAAAAATTAGGATATAAAGTTTAAATAAGTGAATTGTTTTGTTAGTTAAATAAAACTTTAGGAACTATATTGCAATTTTTTGTTACCTTCTCAAATTTAATTTAGTCTCTTTGGCTAAATTTGTGACAATTAATTAAGTTTCGATTATAAGACAAAAAAAAAAAAAAAGTTTAGTGAAAAACTTAAAAATTTATTTATTTTTAATCTAATAGGCATTAAATTTATGAAGGGTTAATATATATAATTACATATAAATATAAATGTAAAAATTAAAAAAAAATAATTGACTTTTTTTTTATCCTAAATCTGTCCTTGAGCGTAATAGGTTTTATTATATCCTTTTAAAAATCACGTACAATATGTTATGCTGCTACTCGAATCGAGATGCTCTAGCTCTGATTCTTAAGAGCATCGTATCTACCGATTTTATCATAGCAGCTTACTCAAAATCATAATAATAAATTATTATTTAATCATTAAGTTTAAAGAAATTAATTTAATGAATAATTATTACCCTTATAAATTTTAACTTCTTATTAATATTATTTAGATATTTTAAAGTAATTAGGTTAATTTTTTATCTTATTAATATTTATATTTTTTTAGAGATTAAATATTAATTTTGAGAACCTAAATTAATAATTACCATTTTTAAAACTTAAAGCTTACTACAAGGATAACACGCTGACTTTTCAATGCACATATTAAATGCCTAATATATATATGTAATAATACTCCCTTAAGTGCTTTTTTAAAAAAATCACTTGAGATGGACAGAGTGAATATCAATTTAGTGCTCAGTTTTTCATTTAATATTTTAAATTTTAGTTATTAATATTTTATAAATAGATGTGTGTGTTTCATTGTGTATTTAAGGTTAATTTCATCAATGACCATCAAGGTTAAACTTATTATTTTGTGGTTTCAATTGATTATAGTAAGATAACTTAAATTTTATTTAGCACAGTTTTTAAATAGATTTTTTTTAAAAAAAAAAAAAAAGACAAGCCTTTCTTCTTTTTTTTTTAACAATCAACGAATAAAAATCATATTACCAGCTCCAGCCTTCCAGGGTTGATGGGTTCCAGTATGGATAACCAAAAGGGCCTCCCACAATAGACATGGCATTCTGGGGCCTGGAGCTTGGGCCTTGTTTCTTCCCTGCAATTGCGTGGTTTTCACGCTGGAATTCGTTTCCTGACAATCCAAACCGCTTAGAGAGTCCATATGCAAACAGTGATAATTCCTGGCTGAAACTGAAGATGAAAATGCGTCTTCAAGGAGTTTCAGTTTCTTCGTTTGTGTTAGTATTGTCGTTGTTAGTATTGATAAATGAATCCAAAGGAGCCTATGCATCGAATTCAGCATCGGCTTTTGTACAGAATGTCATCCACTCCCAAAGGATTGTCATCTTCTCCAAATCCTACTGCCCGTATGCCCTAATTCTCTCCAATGTTCATCTTTATCTGTTCTCTCTTTTTATTGCACCGATTATTTCTTTTTTCCTTTTCTCCATGATTAAATTTCCTTTATTTTTTTTTTTTGAAGAAGTAGAAATTTATGGTTTTGGTGTTGATAATTTTGGGAATTACTGCCTCTTCTGGTACAATTGGATTGGAAATAAACTAATGGGAGACTTGTTCTGTTTCAATTATGGGTTAATAAGTTTGGAACCGAAATAGATTAAATTCCAGAATAGTGATCTTCTCTTTGTATTTTTCGCTACTTTATTCTCTGATTCCTATCAAAATTTGATCTATTACTGTTAGTGAACTATTTTCCTCTAGTTGCCCATTAATTCAGGCCTAGAAATATTTGTTCTACTATTCCATCTATGTATTGGATGATGCAAATGCAATCTGCATTCACCTTCCATTTCCAATTGTTGCATTTAATTTGTATTAGATCTGTTTTTCTTTTCATAATTTCTTTATCTCGATATATATATATTTTTTACTATCCAGGCTTCTCTGGCTAATAGTCACAGTATAAAATTGCAGTTACGTTTTCTTTGATTTGTGTAATTGTGCTATAGATGCAGTGGTCTTTTAAAGTTTTCTTACTGTTACTATCCAAGCCTTTCTGGCTAATAGTCATAGTATAAAAGCACCTTAAATTAGCTGATAGACAATTTGAAACGGAACAACTTAGATAATGATCGGGCGATGTGGAATGAGGAACTGTGCTTTGTTTTCCTTTGTCACTAGGTATTGCATGCGTGCCAAGCGCATATTCAGTGAACTACATGAGCAACCATATGTTGTGGAACTAGATCTTCGAGGTATCTGTTACCTGTTGTAGTTCTCATTAACTGATATGCTTCTAATATGAAAGTGTCTTAAGATGGCATTGTTCATATGAACATGTGCAGATGATGGGGCTCAAATTCAGTATGTTCTTCTGGATCTAGTAGGCCGACGCACTGTCCCACAAGTATTTGTGAATGGCAAGCATATTGGTGGCTCTGATGGTAAGCTACTCTAAGCTATGTTCTCTTTCCTAGTTAAAATTTCAACTTACTCCTCAAATTGCAAGCCACTTTCTTTCTGCTTGTAGTTCTTCTTTCGATTTTTGTGGTTTGATACTTTGATTAATGCATTTGTTATTCAGATCTCAAAGCTGCTGTCCAGAGTGGTCAATTGCAGAAACTTTTGGCTACGGATTGATGGGAGAAGTGGAAAGTTCAGAGACAATAGCTTTGAACTGAAGCTGCGGCTGGTGCTAAAAAAATACAATTAGAGCTCCAAGTAAAATCTGTGTTGAGAGTATGTCTCTGTAGGCTGTAGCTCCATGACACTAACAACTTATGTTGATGGAGAGTGTTAAGTTCATCAGTCCAAAAGTCTGAGGTTCAAGTCAAAGAGTAGATCACTTGTCTAGTTTTATCATCTAATCACTTGACAAGCTGAATCTGATTACGTTCTTTTTTGTGTTTAAAATTCATTAGGGGATAGATTCTTTACTAGATGTCTTAGCCATTTAGGATCGCTAGGTAATTTTTGCGTTTTATATGCATTACCAGGATACTTTAAGCATTGAAAATGTTTTTGTATTTGAAATGAGGCATGGAAAATTTTCTTCTAAGAAGGTGGGATGATCACCCGGTTTTCATGGGGTTATGCCGCATTGTTTGAATATACGCCAGATTGAGTTTTCTGCAGCTCGCATTTTAAACACGGCTGAATATGTAATCCATCTTTTATTAATTTGTTGCATTGGGACTTATTTCTGACAGAAAGTTGAGCATGCCACCTTTTTTTTTTTTAACTAAGATTCATTTATTCCACAAGAGAAGAAGAAACTACATGGACAAGATCCAAGAAGCTGTAACTGGCTAGAAGGATTTGTAACCAAAGATGAGATTGAGCATCTGCTCATATAAATCCATTAACTGGCCAATTATGGCACTTTTCATTGACTAAATTTATCCATGACAGTTTTACATGACCACAACAAATACATTTGCGTTGAAGCATAGCAGCAGAAAGAGTCAACGTGACAGGTCTACGAGCTTTCTTGGAGGGTCACACCACTAGATTAGGATCTAATGCACTGCGCTTATCAGGAAGAAGCTGCAATTATTTGTGGCCGCCAATCACCTTTCTGTGCGCTGAGCAAACCTTCTTGGTCTTTGGAGAAGGTTAGATGAACCTCCCATCGCAAGGACTTTAACAGGTTCTCAACTTCCCCTATTGCGCTGGACTCATCACGGACTATCAATTTACCTCCAGGTCTCACTATCCTATCAACCTCTGCCATAGCAGGAGCAAGATTGCACCTGCAAAAAACAGAAGTCCAATTTTGTCATCAGGCTCTAGAAATGGAAAGGTGAACAATAAATAGAATATATAGGCATTAATTCATTGGTTAATATTACCTTTTCTTCAGCTTTGAGAAGAGATGATCAGCATGGAGGAGGTCATAAGTTCGAGGGTAAGTGCTGAAGGATTCACACCAATCATGGTATATACCAAAAAGGCCTCTCTCATATATTATAGGAAGTGTATCTGGGGAGTCTACGTTCACAACATTTAAGACCCATACTTTAAGGTCCATCAGAGCTGCTGCAAAACTGGATGCATAAAGGGTAGCTTACATATTGTCAAAATGTGTCTTCGTAATTCTAATAATCAACAGAAACAACAATTAATAATGTAAAAAGGATCATTACCCTCCATAAACAGCTCTCATGTCCATAATATTTCTGACGTTGGACCAACTGATGCCCAGTCCCTTCATGTATGACTCGCGCACTACATGTTTCCAATGTTCATAATCTGTGGCAAAATCCTGAGGAGCTGGTTTGCCATATATCCCCATCTGAGAGCTGTTTAGCCAGTAAGGAGGTGTCTGTAGCCTAAAAGGCCAATTCTCCGGCCACCGAGAACCTCTCTCATTGTAATCGACAGGCACCTCATGCATGCACGCCTGCAGAGGTACATACCTGAAATATAGGATGTCATAGAGTTGCTAACTTGACTTCACCGAGACTGAGTGGAAGAAAACCTACCAGGCGGCACTTGGATCATCATCACTCTTACACACTGGAGGAACATTTTTCTTTCTTTGATTATAGCAATCATTGGAGGCAGGTTTGCGGTAGATTGCAGCACTAACAGAATTAAGTTTGTCCTTCTTGATTGTCACAAGCTCCCAACACATGGATACCGTCAATGCAGACATTGCTAGAAAACAAATAATAATGTAACAAGATGAACTTGGAGAAAGTTCAAGATGTGAATGGCATGTTTTAAAACAATCCTATATACCTTTCCATATCTCCACATCTTCTTCAAGCTTTTGGTACACAGGAGTTGCCGACCAAACAAAATATCCTCCAGGTCGCAGGACACGGTTCAATTCCAAAAGTAGCATACCGCCTGAACAATTTAGCATTCATGGAGATTAATAAGCAAAGCAAAATTAATGGACTGGCCTGTTATACGCATAGAATAAAGAGAAGGGTGAAGACCATCAGCGTGCCAAGGCACTCTACAGCGAGCACAGTGGATGAGATCGAAGACCATGCTTGGGAATGGGAGACGCTGAGAACCCATGACAGCGGATATGGCAGGTATTCCTCTTTCAAGTGCAAATTGGACTTGGGCTTCATGTTCATCCTTTGGTGCAAAAGACATTGTAAGAACATCCTTTTCGAAAAGGTAACCACCAAAGCTTGCAACCCCACACCCCACGTCCAAAATCACTCGAGTATGCTTCCCCCATTCTATATTGGGCACTGTCTGCACCCTTCAAACGAATCACAATCGACATCCTTCTAATTAGTAAAAAAAAAAAAAAAAAGAAAAATACAAAGTATCTTCACCTGTTGAAGAAATTCAATGTAGTGGAGAGCTCCATGTATGAATTGTGTGCCACCACCTGGGAAGGTCAACAGCTCACCTGTCACCTTAACCCAATTCTGGTGACCCTTCACCTCTGCCAATTTCGTATGAGGTACATTGTGATACCATATCTGCCATATCACAATAAAAAAAGAAAAAATCAAAACAAAACTTATTTCTGAAATTATTTAGTGTGGCCATAACAGCAATGCAGCAAGTTTATCTAATCCAATCATTCAACTGGCTTGTCTGTCTTGTAATGCAGAATGTCAGGGGTTGTTAGACCTCTCTGCTTATTCTTCAAGAACTTTCGATCCTTTTTTTTTTTTAATCTGATACACAATAATAATGCAAATAGCGAGTCCAAGATTTCAATGATACCTTGTCTCTGCTTCCAGGCCATGTGATGGGCCTTTTGTACCCCTCCGGAAGCGGGACCAAACAAGTGGGTCCCTCCTCAGGGCAATGCCTTTCCCGATGCTCAAAGTGCCTGGTAGTCCTTAATTGCTTGATTGCCTTCTCATTGTCCAAGCAGGGTATATAATCAGGACCTGCAGTGACGTTACAAAGCGGCCATGCATATCCAAAGATGCTTTCTTTACGATCTGATTCCTCTTTTCGTCTCTCTTTCTGGATCTCTGATTCGGCTGCCTGAGTTGACCAGGACTTCTTTGATTCCTTCGATTCTTTTCGTATTCCTGTAGTGCCACCACCAGGGAATGATGATTCGCCAGCTGGGTTCGCATCAATTGAATTATCTTCCATTGTTGTGTCCTGTTTTTTTTCTGGGATTGAGTTATTTTCAACCTGAGATTCTTGCTGGATTTGTTGATTCTCAGCTGGGGTTTTTATGTTCTCTGTTGCTTTTTCAGAATTTTTATCCTCGTTTTGTTTGATTACAGGGACTGTTACGTCTTCATATTTATGTTGTTGTTGTGTTTCATCACTAGAGGTGGAGTCTAGCTTTTGTTCTTGTTGCTGCTTCATTCTTTCTTTCTGATCTTCTTCTGATATCTCATTTGGAGATTCTCGAGAAGTCGTGTGGATTCCAGCGTCTTCTTGTCGTTGTCGTTGTTGCTGTTCTTCATATGATTTCGTATTTTGAAATTGCTGATTGTTTTCTGAGCTTTCAGTTTCTTTTTGCTGTTGTTGTTGTTGATCTGCATTTAATTCTCGGTTCTGCGAGTCCTGTGAATTCTTACCTGTATCAGCGTTTTCTTGTTGTTCCTGCTGTTGATCTTCATTTTGCTTTTGATTCTGATATTCCTGTGAATTTTCCCCATTTGCAGACGTTGTATTCTGCTCTCGATTCTCATTGCTCTCATTTCTTGTTTGATGGCTCTCCTGATCAGATTCAGAAATTTCTTTGTCGGTCTGATCAGCTTGCTGGTTTCGAGTCAGTGTGCTCTCCTCAGATACCTGAATCTGGCTTTCTTTCTGCTTCTCTTGCTCCTCACCTGATTCTTTACCCTTCAAACCCTGAGGGTTCTCTTCAACAACAGAACCCTGTTTCCCACTATCCTGTTTGTCATTATTAGTCTGCTCACTAATGGTTTTAAGATCATCAGATTTGATGGCATCAGCAGGAAGATCACCAGGATTGTCTTCAAAAGCAGGTTGATCCTTTTTGTTACTGGGTTCATTATTCTGAGCCTCATTGGTGGTGGCAACATCAGTATCATCCACAGTAGTGGTGATGGCAGTGACCTCGGCAGTCCGGGCGGTGGTCTGTGGGGGGACTATAGAGTTGGAGGCTAGCATCCACACACCTATAACGCATACTGCTATGAATGCTATGGTAGTAATAGTTGATGCATATGAAGAAGATGATGAGCTACGCCTACTACGAGACCTGCCTAGAGGCATTTTTTTGGAGGGTAAAAGAATAGAACAGATGTTTTTCAAGAGAGAATGCTTGATTAGAATGCAAAAGCCAAGGGAGAGGTTTCAGCTGTGCTTGTGGAGGAAGATGATCCAATGAGAGAACAAAAGTTGACAGAAAAGACAACCAAAGAAATTTTCCAATTTAGAATTTCTCAAAGATCCTGAGGAGTCGGAGGAGGAAATTCTTTACACCAACAATTGGGAAAAAAACTGAAGTCTTAAAGATTGCTATTTATGTGTCTTCCTAATCAAAGGTTACTACTTACTTGGTACTTACTAGTCCAGTGATTATCTAGCTCTATAGTACTGGAAGTTTGAAATTTCAAATAATAGTGTGATAGATTACAAAACTAAAAATCTACATTAAAGGTTTACGGTGTATTAGAGACGATTTTAATATCATTAAATTAATAAAACTCATTGATTACCATATTATGGAGCATCCTATAGAATTTTGAGTTACTTAAATTTTAAGAATTATTTGTGTAAAAAACTTTCAATTGTTAAATTGAATTAATATTTACTATGTGTGATTTATACAACTAAGTTTATATATATAATCATTCGGTTCAAATATTATAAAAATGAAAGTTAATGCATTTTAAATAATCTCAAAATCTTATGAACGGTAAAATTATAATTATAAAATATGTTTCACACTTAATCACAAACTTGGTATTCATGCTAAGGTAGGAAGATTAATTTTTCATTTTGAAGAAACATATAAGTTTGAAATTAAAATCTTAATATCTCTATATCTCGATTCATTGATATGAATTTAGAGATGGCAATTATATTATATGTATTTCAATGAAAAACTGTATCATATATAATTCAATGACAAATTGTATCTCATTCTTATTTTGGCAAAAAAAAATATAAATTATAAAATATATTAGAAATAGTGCTCATTCACTCACATAAATATAATATCACTTATCACAATTTATAAAGAGTGTATAAAATACTTTTAGATGCACCTATTAATTTCTCCAATCCTATCCTCAAAAAAATATATGATTCATAGGGCAAAAGGATATAGTATTGGTAGCCTAATGATACACTTAAAAACATTCCATCTCTAGATTAATGACATGTGGACACCGACAAATTGAGACATTTGTATAGACGGAGGAAGTTGTGTCCGTATGTGAGAAGCAGTATATGTAGACGAGCGCTTGATAAAGATCCTACGACCCAGGCTGACTAGATAACTGGCATTGAACCCCTAGAAAAGCTATTGAATAGCACTGGAACTCAATCCCTTGAAATAACACTCAGGAGGATAAGCACAAACCTTTAGCAAACGAAGAGTCATTAAACACTAACAAGACTCATGCATTAATGAGCCAAATAATTCTTGTAATGCCCCTGCTCCAACCATTAGAGAAATTGTCTACTTTGGCCCACCACATCTTGAGCCTCACGGTTTTATCCATAGGTGGAATGAAGAACTTTCTCAGGAGGTCACTGATCCTAAAATTATAATTATAAAATATGTTTCACACTTAATCACAAACTTGGTATTCATGCTAAGGTAGGAAGATTAATTTTTCATTTTGAAAAAACATATAAGTTTGAAATTAAAATCTTAATATCTCTATATCTCGATTCATTGATATGAATTTAGAGATGGCAATTATATTATATGTATTTCAATGAAAAACTGTATCATATATAATTCAATGACAAATTGTATCTCATTCTTATTTTGGCAAAAAAAATATAAATTATAAAATATATTAAAAATAGTACTCATTCACTCACATAAATATGATATCACTTATCACAATTTATAAAAAGTGTATAAAATACTAATATATAGTATTTTAGATGCACCTATTAATTTCTCCAATCCTATCCTTGAAAAAATATATGATTCATAGGGCAAAAGGATATAGTATTGGTAGCCTAATGGTACACTTAAAAACATTCCATCTCTAGATTAATGACATGTGGACACCGACAAATTGAGACATTTGTATAGACAGAGGAAGTTGTGTCTGTATGTGAGAAGCAGTATATGTAAACGAGCGCTTGATAAAGATCGTACGACCCAGGCTGACTAGATAATTGGTATTAAACCCTAAAAAAGCTATTGAATAGCACTGGAACTCAATCCCTTGAAATAACACTCAGGAGGATAAGCACAAACCTTTAGCAAACGAAGAGTCATTAAACGCTAACAAGACTCATGCATTAATAAGCCAAATAATTCTTGTAATACTGCTTCAACTACTAGAGTAATTGTCTACTTTGGCCCACCACATCCTGAGCCTCACGATTTTGTCCCATAGGTGTAATGGAAAACTTTTCCAAGAGGTCAATGATCCTAAGATTTCTCTCAAGCGAGCACACTTAGTCCCGGAATTCTTCCAACTCTCTATGTCATTCCAGCAAAAGATGCTTCTAGTGATTAGTTTTTCCCATTTCAATGTATGATTCGATTAATTCCTGTGCCCCGCATTCCACTACTCTAGGTAGCCTCGCCATCCTAGAAACCTGCTAAGAGTTTATTTTCTTATGTCACTCTCCGCCCTCATTGAACCTCTTTCCCGGGTCAGATCATCACAATTGTGTACGATATGTATGAAGGTTACCCTTACCTTTGACACAATAACCACCATTGCAGAAGTGACAGAGTACCAGTTGAACTACCAAGAGTCAAACTGCATAATAATTCGTTTTTGTCAAATGCAATACTCCAAACTTATGTTCCAACAATACTTGACATTCTCCTAATGACCAAATGGTCAGTATATAAGGCGTGGCCACCAAAGGTAATAAATTCAATTCTATCCCAACTCTTATACAACAACTCTTACATTCTCTTGGCTGCTATTCTTTTTTGCTTGCTCTCCTTTCTCAGTTGCTAACTTAATCATTAGAGTGCCAAGAGGGATATACCCCTTGGCCCTCTAACCTTTCAATGTCTTGCAGAAAAGAGTCAAGCGACTCATGGGACTGCTCAAATAAATCTCAAAATCACTTATATTCCATACCTAATACCATATACCTTCTAACACTATTTCACGCGTCAATCATCTGAGGTATCACTCGTATCACCTATTATCACCTAAGCATTCATTTTCTTTAATTATGCGCATATAATGTATGAGAATTTGACCCAAAAGGTTTATCCAAGATTAATTTGGTGAAAATTATGATAATTAGAGAGATGAAATCCAAATAAGAGAATCCTGAGATCCTATATAAATATAGTGGAAAAATTCTTGACATAAAATAATATGGTGCTCCATCTCCATTATTTAAGATTATCCCAATACGAGGGCTGCAGACTGAAATTTTTTGTTGGAGAAAGTGAAGACACATGTGGAGCTTGCGAGGCTCCAACATCAACATGGACCCTAGTGCAGGGCACCTTTCTTTATCCCCATTTTTGAGTTTAGATATGTCGGAAAATTAGGGTCAATAATAGAGGATCATACAGCATTTGGAATATGTTTTTTGCTCCTTACAGACAACATTATTGCATTCCAATTGTCCGCCTTCTCCAATTCCTAAGGCCAAGCCAGAAATGTCTTGTGTTTTTTCAATATTTTATAATTTCATAAAATATAAAAATTTTTATCAAAAGTGATCTTTAATTAAATACTTGAGATTTTCCTTTTTGCTTTACATCGACAGGGGAGAGGACTAAACCCTCAATTTTATAAATAGAAAATTGATTTTATAGGGACCAAACTATCCCTAAGAAACAGTCACTTGAGATTAATAAATGTATAATACAAAGGGCTATTTTCATTATCGAATTTACGTAAATTATAGAAGGGAGAGGATACTTAAATCAATAATTTATACATTAAAAATAAATAAAATTCAAAATATTTGAATAATATACAAATATTAATCTGCATGTGAGTGGAGGACCAAAATATATATATGCAGACGGGACCAGATTCAGGATGCATGATTTAAAATTAAAAAAAATAAAATAAAATAAATCAGGGTGCATGATCACATGAATCCATTTGGACATTTAATATTTTATTTTATGGAATGTGTGATTCTCGTTATTGCATTGTTTATATGCAATTAGCTCTTCTCATTAAAAACTTCCAGAGAAAAATAAAAGAAAGCATTACTAGATTTTAACCTAACTAATGATCACGTTCACCCATCTTTTTTCTACATATTTATATCAGAAATTGGGAATCGCTAAATACTTTTTTTTTTTTAAATCTTACTCGGTGTATTTATAATTTTTTCTATTAATTTATGAAAAATTAATTTTTTTTAATAAATATTTGATATATTATTTTTTAATATATCAAATGTATCTAAAAATTTATTAGAACAGAAAATTTTTCATGTCAATTAATTATCATTTTATCCTAATAAAAGAGAAGTCAATTGGCTTCTCTTTTTTCAAGAATTATTTTTATATTTTATTTATATTAACCCATTATAAAAATGAGTATTGAAACCTCGTTCTTAATAAAACATATTATAATTTTAGTTAATATATCATCTATTAATTGTTTAGATATATATATATATATATATATATATATATATATATATATATATATATATATATAAAAGCATGGTAAAGTATTACCTTTTTACAATTTTATTAATAGGAAGTCAATTCACCTGAATTTTTTTTTTTTTTTTTCTAAACCAGCTACCGACTTTATCATTGTTTTGCAGAAAGAATCGGAAAATGCCAATCTACACGGATCTCTAAAAGCCTAAAAAGGAACTTTCCCAATGTAAGATTTTAAGTGAAAACTAATAAAAATGAAATGATAAAAGCTTCTGAACACAAAAGCGACAAATTGCTTCTTCATTGGTTTTCTGCATAAAATCATACTCCAACTAATTCAACTCTCAAGCTCAACTCTTATTCTTTAGCAATAAAATTTATAACTATTATCATCAGATTTTATATTTAAATCCCATTTCATAAAATATAAGATGATTGAAAAACAAATAATTACCCTGTAGACAAGAGTATTAAAAGTGAACCCCAAATAGTTAATTTACTCAAAAAAATTCCGCCGAATGGTTTCTGATAAATGAAAACAAGTATGCGCCGAAAGAATATCACGATGATCGATGATTGAAGAGACAAATGAGAGTAATTAAGGGTGGAGCTAGCTTGCTACTTTTATTTTATGGCAATATGAAAGAAGCCAAACGTAGCTTAAAAACACCATGCACCACTACACTTGGCACTTGGCGCTAAGAAGTTGCAGCCTTGCAACTCTAAAACAAGGTTTTATTACCAATTTTCCCACAGAGAGAGAGGCTCTTAGATTTCAATTTTGTTGTTGTTTAGTGAAGGTCAATGCTTCCCAGCAGGTAATTCAGTCTGTCTCCTGCTTTCTCACAAGCGGAATAGGGCTCTCTTAACGGTAAAGTTTGAGAAAAGCCGAAGAATACTTTCAGTAATTGGACTGTTTTGTCTTTTGGGACCACACCAATTATGCCCACCAATACTAAATGCATTATGGTACCGTAGATTCCTATAAATCTGGCCTCACTCTACCTGCTGAAATTGCCTAAACCAAAACCCTATATTCAATAACAAACCCTAGTATTCTATCGTCTTGGTTCACACACAAAATTAATCTCTTTAAGATGCTTAATTTTTGCTTTGTGCCATGCTGCTGCCCTCTCTCTCTCTCTCTCTCTCTCTCTCTCTCTCTCTCTCTCCTCCACCTGTCTCTGACTGAGTTGCTCGATTGTGGATATCTTGTCCCTTTTTGGCATACTTCCAAATAAGAACCAGCCAAGAGCTATATACAGTAGCAACCCAATCCTTGTTCTTGCTTCTATTTTTGCTCATGTAAGTTCATAAACAGAAATGGCAGAGGCTGAAATCTGGCGAAGAAGCAACAATTCTTTGGGCTTCTGAAATGGCAGAGCATTTCTCCATTGCAAAGGTTGGTAATGTCGTCATTCCCTCCCTATCCTCGTGAATCTGGCCTAATTTTTAAGGCATGCTTCGTAAAATCTACTTCCATGAATTTGGATTATTTTTAAGAGGTATTAATATAAAGCAGGCAGTTTTGGGCTTCGCTTTACATTTGTTAGGTGCGTGCGTGTACATATAAAATAGAGATGGTATTTCTTTCCTTTTTGTTGCTCAAGAAAGCATGAGAATCTGAGAAAAGTGGAAGTTCCTGAGGAATAGGACATTCGTTATTTACATACGAGGTCATTCTCATAATCAACATCTCTGTGCAAGTTGTTTGAATACTTTTGGCATTGGGAATGGGATATGATACTCAAATCCTAGTGTTTGATTGGTTAGCTTTACTATATTGGATTTCAATTCTGGTTTGTGCTGCTAGGCTGCTGGTACATCTTCTACTCAAACAATAAGGGATCCAATTATCTACTTCTCAATCATTTTGAACCCAAAAAAAGGGGGAAACGTCACCTATCAAACATTCCTTATCTCTTCTCAGTCATTTTGAACCCAAAAAAAGGGGGAAACGTTACCTATCAAACATTCCTTATCTCCTATACTACACAACTCATCATCTCCACATGGTAATTTATTATCGCAATGTGAATCTTTCACACTTGTGGAAAAATGACTTGCACTGCAATATTGATTGAGACCTGCTGAAGGTTGAATTAGGTGAACCAACCTTTTGATTTGTACCTTAAATAAGGTTATAAAACATTTAAAAGATGGGATTAATGTTTCAATTGTAAGATTAAACGCAGTATGAAGTGAATTGTCAAACTTTTCTTGCAATCACTCACAAACCACATGCATTTAAGATTTAGTCCCAGAGCTTTAGTTTGAAACTCAGTGCTTAACTAGAAAGAAATTAAACTTCATGATCTTGTATGCACTAAAAAATGTAAACCATATATGTATTGATAATTAACTGAAGCAGTGGAATCAAATACTTCAAATTCAAACTCAGAGATGTAACCATGCTGCTTACTTCCAACTTCCAAGGATGTTAGCCTTTCACATGCATAGATATATAACACAGAAAAAAGCATTTACATTTTCTAGAAAGGTTTTCTCAAGAACATATGTTTGAGGTACTGAAGACTGTTATAGATACACTAAACCAAGCGGCATATATTAGAAACAGCTACAACAAGGACAATTATGCATATCAAGCTGAGGATAATATAGAAGGAAAAAAAAAAAAAAGAACTACCAATTACTAAATAATGCAAGCTCCAAAATGGAAGGAAAAAAATGGAACAATTATGCATTGTTATTGTGTGTTGCATAATTTCATCCCCTTGCTTTTGTAGCACTTAGTTTTCTTGAATAGCATGCCAAAAATTGAAGATGCATATATATATATATATATATATATATATATATATATATATATATATGCATGCCTATTTAATTCAAAGAGGATGATGTAGAAGATGCCTATTAACGCAAATAAACTATGCAATCAATAATTTTTCATATCTGACACTATTTGAACACTCAAGCCAAATATATATATATATATATATATATATATATATATATATATATATATATATTATTCCCTACAAAACAGTGAGAAACACTTCTAACTCAAATAACTCATAAAAATGAACACAGCTTCATAATCCATCTATTTGTTTTGATA
This sequence comes from Hevea brasiliensis, assembly GCF_030052815.1. Lineage (NCBI taxonomy): Eukaryota > Viridiplantae > Streptophyta > Magnoliopsida > Malpighiales > Euphorbiaceae > Hevea > Hevea brasiliensis. The sequence continues at coordinate 58,854,500 of NC_079508.1, forward strand.
GCGACATTAGATCTTATAGTAGCATAGGAAAGCTCAATCCATTTTTATGTAAAATTCCAACTCCCTGTCCATTACTTTCCCCTAAAATAAAAAATTTCATTCTCAGGTAGTCAGGCTCATTTTCCCTGATTTAAGAGAGAGAAAATATCATGTATAATTGTTGGTTTACATTTACCATTAATTGTGCATGCATTCATTTTCACAATATTCGTAGGGTACCATTGAAGTTATTGATTTAGACTGAATATTTTCTTGCAAGAATAAATCATTATATATTAAACTCGTATTGTAATGCAAAAAATACTTGTTTTTCCCCTAGGTAACTTCACTGTCACTCTCTTCACCAATACCATCTTCTTAACTGAAGGTTTTCAGCCTAAGTAGAACAGCAGAAATACTAATAGGCAATGTACTGTGCAAGTTGCAGACAAAACAACAACACTGCACTTTAAATACTTTACACAGCATCAACATTTAAGATAATAATTAGGTGCTTCCAGAGATTTTCCATAGAAAGTATGCTCCACTGAAATTCAAGCTTAGATTACACAGTTTACATAAGAGTATTACAAATTTCATTTCCAGTTACAGTATCCAGCCAAATAACTTGAAAGATATCTTAACTTTCCACACTGAGGGTAACAAAAAATTTCAAGCGAGCTTTTTTCTTTTGGTGTTTGTCCATAAAAACTTACCTTATAGACTCAAAAGGACAAAAACTGAACATTTAGCAGAAAATTCATAATCAACAGCTAGCATCTAAAGTATAACACCTTACTTCACATTTGGCATAAAAACAGTCTTCCATAGTTATCCATTTTTTTCCCAAGTTCACTCTTCAGAAGTCACATATATGATAGACGTGGCAATGAATTAACTAATACAAAACCACATCATGATTTTATTTTTAGAGGTTTGATCTTCAATAACTGTACTTACACTGATAATTAACATTTAAAATCACAAGCCCTTGCTCTGAAAACATGTGAAGAATAATTAAAGCAACTCTTTTCATTTAGACTTTCATAGGATTACACGCAAACAATGAACATAGTATATATATGTTAGATAAATTATTTATTCACTAAAACTGAATTGGAGATTATATATCAAAAAAAGATCCAACTGTTTTAATTCCTTCTGTTGATCTTGGGGGAAAAATTTTTATTATTGGTCTATAATAAAACAAGAAATCATAGGCTACCGAGGCTGCCATATGATTGTTAAATCAAAAGAAAATATCCATCTTGATTACAGGTAAACTTGTGGTTAATATTTGAACTCAGTTGATGTTGTAGTACAAGCCACTGCAATGTGACAAAGTTACATTTAATAGCAAAGATACAGAATGGATGTAGCTAGGCTCATTAGTTGTCGGCATTATTGAAAACAAACTGTTTACGTCCAAAAATAATGTAGTATAGGAAATAAGAAACCATTTTTCAAGAAACAAAGACTTTTTCTTATTGGAAAGAGAGAAATATTGGTGCAGAGATGCTATTATGTATGTATAGTAATAAAAAGAAGAGAACATGGTTTGGGTCAGATGGTTTTGTAGAATAAGGAAAGCTTCTCAATCTTACAGTTTCTTTCACTTGATCCAAATTTCCACTCATTGAGAAACAGTCTAAGTATTTATGTGTAAAAAATATATAACAGTAGGTGTATATATAAATACCTCCCTGCAGGTGCATTAAACAAGAGTAGTTGATAAGTAATATTTCCCATTTTATCATCAAAGTCACATCTATGCATGTCTATTCTAATTAAGGAGCTCGAGAGAAAAAGAAAAACAAAAAAATTAATAATATCACATGAGCATGTTATATATATATATATATATATATATATATATATATATATATATATATATACACACACACACACACATATAGATAGATAGATATTTATTCATTCCTCCAGCTTTTGAACTTGAATGTTCTCATGCATGGCTGGACACCGCCCATACCGCGTTAAGAAAAATGATGATGTCTTTCTAGTTTGTCCAACTATAGAAGAAACCATTTCAAACCGGCAAAGTTACGGGTAAACAGGGAAAAGGCAGCTTCCCAAGTTCAAAATGCTGCTACTAGTCACTAGTGCAATGCAAATTCAACACCAAGAAGACAAAAATAATATAATAATCAAGAACAAGAAACAAGCACATACACTACACTACACGCTACATGCTGCGGCTGCCCATCTTGTACCAACACAACTTTAGATTTTACGGGGAGAAGAAAGAAAAATGGAGAAATAAAGAGAGAAAGAAAGGGAAGAATAACTTAGGCATTCAAATTTGCACAAGAACAACAAAATCATGTTCCTGATTTCCTCTTAGTTTCGATCTCTCTTTAACTTTTTTTTTTCCTTGTTTTCTTCTCTCCTTTGCTTCCTTTTTTTTTTTTTTTTTTTCTCTTTTCTTCAGTTTAGGTAGTTCTACTTCAATGAACGTGTAAAATGAACTTCTCTACTACTGCATTTATCATCATCAATATCAAATACTTGCCAATAGACAGTGAAAAAGGTAGAAAAATGGAAGAGACAGAAAGACAACGAAATGTGGTGGTTTTCATTTCATGATCTTGGATTTGGGAAGAATGGCGTACCAGCAACGAAAGTGTTCAATGGAGTTGGGTATAGAGATGAAGGATCCATAAATGCTACCGCTGCACTTGATGAAGCAGACGTTACGCCACCGGTGGGAGAGATTGCAGCGGATGCGGTGGCAGTACCAGCTGTGATTAAGTTAGGCGGTTGAAATCCGCCACTAGCACCAGCGGAGGAGGTTTCAGCAGCAGGCATGTAGGTGCTTTCAGGGCCATGATCATAAAGAATACCTTTGAACAAATGGCCTCCAATGTTGACAGCCGTTTGATAAGCGTACTGATCATCATCATTTTCGTCAATTCCACTCACTCTTACGCAGCGAAAAACAGCGGGAGAGCTAACTTCTGCAGGGAAATTTCCCAGTTCCAACCCTAAACCGTTAGAAGAAAGATCAGCTCAGATTAAACAAGCATATAGAGACAAGAAATAGGATTTTTATTAAATTATTTTATGTGATATGAAATGGCACACAAAAAGCATATACACAGATATCCAGAAAAATACACACACTCGCACGCAAAGAGCAGGAGAAAATAGTTTTCTTCCCTGTCAATCCACTCGTCAGGAATATTACTAGAAAACAATATTAGGAAAAGGAAAAGGGAAGAAAAAGAAAAGAAAGCTGATGTGTTTACTATGGAGGTCGATTTCTTTACACGCAAAAGATATGATCTCTCTTTTCTTTCTAGATACTCTGTTGATGTGCCTCTAAATTCCTCTAAAGAGTCAATCACTGGAACTGTGAGTTGTTGGAAAAAGAAAAGATAAAAAAGAAAAAAATATATGAAGCAAACTTAAGTAGTGTAGATATCTGTACCTGAGGCGTTGGTGGGTAAGCGAGGGCAGGCGAGAGAGGAAGAGCTTGGATTCTCTCTAAGTCTTTTGGGATTCTCTCCCCGAAGTTGCAGTTGCTGTTGCTGCTGCTGGTGCGGCAAGGCATCGAGTTGTTGTTGCCTCTCTCGGCGTTTAGAAGCAGGAACCCATGTGCTTTTAACATGGGTTTGGCACTCAAATCCTCGGCTCTTGCAACAAGTCCTACACCGCATGTATATACAATCTTTCTTGGCTTGGTTGCCGCAATCTTGGCAGCTCATGCCTCCACTGCTGGACCTCATCATCACGAAGGCTGATCTCGACGAAGGCTCATCAGAGACGTTGATTGAGCTCCTGCTGGTGCCTACCCCTAACCCAGCAGCTGAAGAGTAAAGATCTTGCTGTTGATTTTGGTGGCGTTGTTGGAGAAATTCTTGCTGTTGCCATAGCTCAAAACCCTTGTAAGGAATATCTTCATTTTTGTACAAGAACCAGCTTTCTTGTGGGATTTCAGTTGGTGGGTTGTTATTTTGGTCGTCTTGGTTACTTCCTCTACCTCCTCCTCCTCCTCCTCCTCCACCTAGTGAGAACAGGCCAGCCATTGTTCCTTCTCTAAACCTGACCCAGTCGTCAATTGTGAGAGAAAATCCATATCAGAAGCTAGCTCTCTGGTTTTAGGCTTGTGAATAAAGCCCAGATATGAAATGGGTAGTCTCTTCTCTCAAATTTCTTGAATTTTGGGTTTTGAGTGGGAGAGAGAATTTTTCTTGCAATTTGTTTCCTCTTCGTATTTTGTGTTGTATACGTGTATTGTATCCGTGAGTGTCTGTTTCTCTCTCCTCACTTTATCTGGTCTCTAAACAACCGAGCAGTTGCTGATTAGTTTTGTTCTTGTTATTGTTCTTGGTAGCGGTGGTGGAGTGGTGGTTTCGAGGGTAATTGCGCCAGCCAACTAGTAGTAATTCGGCAGCTTTGAAGGATGGAGAAACTGAGGACCAGTATTAATCGGACCTTCAATTCCTTGCTCTACTTCTTTGTTTCCTTTGGGTTGGTTTCCTTTTAGTTGACAGTGTTGGAATTGAGTAGATTCATTTAATTCCAGGACACAGAATTACAGCTGCCGATGCTGCTTCTGCTGCTCTTCTTTCTCTCTCTTTCTCTGCAACGCCGCCATGGCCATTCTCTCTCCTCTGCTACGCCAATTTAATTCTCTCACACCCCATCTGCTTCTCTCTCTCTCTCTCTCTCTCTGTCTCTCTGATTTCTTGCAGTGCTGAGCTTCTCTGAGCAATGCCTCGTGTCTCTATAACAAAACTACTCTCTCTCTCTCTCTCTCTCTCTCTTCTCTCCTTCACTAAACTGAGTCCCTCTGTCCTGATTGGCTATGGACGTCATGATCTCATATCTCTCCCTCAATGAGACCGATCGATCTTGTGCTCATCTAACGGTTAATTCTCATTACACGTGGCGCCACTCCAGCTTTTTCCCCTTCTTTTTCACCGGAAAACCCGCTACTTTCTTCTTTTCTTGTGACCTGCCCTTTATATTTTCCCGTTTATTCTATTCATTTTTTCATGTGCCATTTTTTAACAAATTAAAAAACGTATATTATTTTCAATTTTCATGATGCATAATTATTTTTTTTAACGTTAATTAATGTCTAAAAAGGTCAAAATAATAGTAATAAGATTACCTGCAGGTGTAGCTGTAAAGCATAGTCTCGTCCATTGTCTGGAACCCATGTGTCTACCTTAGGGTCACTTTTGTCATTCTCTTCGCCATGCAAATTTATCCCACGCCAAATTCTATATATATATATATATATATTTTTTTTTTTTTTTTTTTATAGAGGCAGAGAGATTTGGGCAGTGAAAAAGAGGCCTATTTTTATCGATTTTTCAAAATTTTAATAATAATAATAATAATAATAATAACAATCACGCCTTAGATGGTCTTGTGCCTGTGCTGGGGGACACAGCGCCACCTCCTCGTACCTTTTAATATTCTTTTATTATTATTTTTATAAATGTAATAATAAAGATTTTTAATTAATTTTAGGGACATTTATTAAAATAAAAATATTACACAACACAAATTAAGTTAGTTCAAAATGTCATATTGATAATTAAATTAAAATTTATTATTATTTTATTTTTTTAATATATAAGTTATTTATGATAATTTATGAGTCATTTAATTCATTTATAAGCCATTTGACTATAAAATCTCTTCATTTAATATCTACTTATCAAACAATATTATTTAATGTCAAATTAAGATATTAGCAGCTGTTGAAATTTTAAAAATTAATGATATGGAAAATATATAAATTTAGATATATTATATACTATAAGTTATTACATATAATATATTTATTATAAGATAAGATATATTGATTTTTAATAATAAGTTATATTATAAATTATATTTATTTTTTTTTAACTTAAAATATGATATAAAATTGATATATGTTAATTGAAATGAAGTAAATAGTATTTCAAAAATAAAATTAAATATTATAACAATAAATATTGATATTAAAGTAAGTATCATATTAAAATTAGTTTGAAATTTGATAGTGGTGTTAGAGTGATAATGATGGCGGTGGTGAGTTAGTATAGGTAAGGGTGACGGTCAAACTAGTTATATTTATATTTTTTCAGTATATAAAATATTAAAATATGATATAAATTTCACTATATATATATATTAAATCATATATACTCCATAAATACTCAAATCATCACAGTTTACAATCACCACTATTATCGTTATTTAAATCATTTACTTACAAATTATATGAATATAGATAGATATAAATGTAAAAATAAATATTACTTGACATGATATACACTTTTAACAAATAAAATTTATATTTTCGAAGAAAAAAAAAATATATATATATATATATATATATACAAACACACACATTAGAGCTTGTATAATATATATATTTCATGCAATAAAATGTTGGATGAGGGTAAGTAGCTTGATTGGTATAGAAGCACACATCTCAGCATGGTTCAAGGTTCAAGCACTCTCTATGTTAGATGTTATTTTTTTCCATTTAGTATATATATATTTTCGTTGATTTAAAAAATGGATGAGGGCTAATAGCCCGATTGCATATGCTCTCAAGCATAGAATTCAGGGTTCGAATCTTTCATTTGCCCTTTTTTTTTCTTTATAATTCTTTATAATTCTTTTCATTAAAAAATATAATATTAAACTGTAATAATTGTAAGTATTTTTAATCCTAATTAACACTTTTCCTTAAAATTATAATATAAGAAATATTTAGATTTAAAATTATAAGATATATATAAATCATTTACTTATATACATCTAGTTTTATAGTATTAACATCATTTCGCTACTATTAGAATAATCACCTATACAACGATCAATAGTTAAATCAGCACTACCGCTATAATCACCACGTGTACAATATTATCACTATTATTATCATTAAATTATTGTTTTTAATTTAAATATAGAGAGAGATAGTCAAAGATACTTAGATAATGATATAAATAAAATGAATTATAGATAGAGATATTAAGATTATTATTATATATATAAAGATAAATAGAGGGAGAGAGAGAGAGAGAGAGAGATGTGGAGAGAGATATATAAAAATGCATAAATACTCTACCTTATGCTTGGGAGCATGTGCCAATTAGACTATTAGCTCTCATCCGATAAATTTTTGTATACACACACACACAAGAGTTATTTCAAAATCAACACATATTGATTTATATATTTCTATATATCTCTCTTCACATCTTTATCTCTCTCTTACTCTATTTATCTTTATATATACCATAATCTTAATGTCTCTGTCTATAGCTCTTTTTATTTATATCATTCTCTAAATATTTTTAACTAGCTCCCTCTATATTTAAATTAAAAACAATGACTTAATGATGATAATCGTGGTAATATTGTACACGTGGTGATTGTAGCAGTGATGTTGATTTAACAATTGGTCGTTATATAGGTAATTATTCTAATAGTAGTGAAGTGGTGTTAATACTGTAAAATTAGGTGTATATAAATAAATGATTTATATATAACTTATAATTTTAAATCTAAAAATTTTTTATATTATAATTTTAAGGAAAAATGTTAATTAAGATTTAAAAATACTTACAATCGTCACAATTTAATATTATATTTTTGAATGAAAATAATTATAAAGAACCACAAAATAAAAAAAAAAAAGGGACAAATGGAGGGATCGAACCCTAAAACCTTTATCTTATGCTTGGGAGCATGTAATAATCAGACTGTTAGCCCTCATCCACTTTTTAAATCAACGAAAATATATATATACATATATAAAGAATGTATTGTGTTAGGTGCGCTTATAAATAGAAAAAAATGACATAAGAAGGGTTCGAACCTAAACCATGCTGGAATGAATACTTCTATGCCAGTCGGGCTACTTACTTTCATTTAATATTTTATTACATGATATATATATATATATATATTATATAAGCTCTAATGTGTATATGTATTATTTTTTAAAAAAATATAAATTTTATTTGTTAAAATTATATATCATGTACAGTAATATTTATTTTTATATTTATATATAATTCTTCTTTGCAATCTAATTCATTATGCTAACTCATCACTGTTGCATATAATAGCTCATATGTGCATGCATTAATGTAATAGATACACTTCTCGAATCATCAGTTATTGAATGGTGTGCATCGCTGCAAGTAATAGTAGCTTGTTGCATGCACGCTTTCCTTTGCGTGAGTCATGAAATGAGTTATCTCATAAACTCTAAACTTTGAAGTTATTTTTAAGCTGTTTCCTTTCTTTTTTTTTTTTAAGAGTATAATAGTAAAACTATATATATTAATACCATTTGAGCTAGCTCAAATTGAGTTATTTAGTAGTGCTTTTATTAAAATTAATTTATTGGTACATAATATAAAGTCAAGAGGATGGAAGAAAGAGGAAAAAAGAATGGAGAGTAAGAGAGCTAAGGACGAATTCGTAAATAGAAAGAATGTGGTTTACATTCCATTATCATAAACAACGCAAAGAATGATCGACAATAAATAGAGTTACTGACCACGCCGACCTGCAGTTTTTTGGTGTGTTACTGTTTGCCCCTTTTCAGTTTTGTGTGTTACTGACCACACAGAATTATTAGTTTTTATCTGCTAAATTAACTCCTAATGAGAGCTGATTGAAATGATTCCACAACAGTCGCCCATTCACTCCAAATACTTTAGAGCTACAAAGGTTCTAGCAACGAAATATATGATCCATTTCCATCTCCCCTGCTCTTGGGGATGAAGAGAAAGTAGGAGAAAACGATGAAATAGCTCAAAGCCAAAAAAATAGACCCTTCAGTAGAATCACAAGTCAGGCAGACAAACCCAACTTACTCCTAAGAGTGAGCTCAGGAAACTTTGAATCCCTATGATCATTATTGACTGCTAAACTGGTGTGAAAATCTCAAGAATTCGTAGGGTATTGGCCCTCTTTATCCCACGTAAGCCTATCCACATCAAGTGGGACCTACATCATTGTGGGATCGGATGCATGTGACATGGCCAATGCTCTCTTGTTTGCCTTCATGGGGCCCTACCATTTGCCATTGAATCTCTCCCCATACATGAAATTTTCTATGAGAATTATTGGATTATTTGGATTCTCGCTTCTTCAATTTCATATTATTGTTTATATCATTAGTTTCCTTAGCTTTTTTTCTTTGAAATTAATTGCAAAGTTTTCCTTTAAAATAAATTTAAATTAATTCTTACATAATTATATTTGATTTATATTTTTTTAAATTATTTTTTAATAAATTAAAAATAATTAAAATCTTTATTTTTAATATTAAAAGTAATAAAAAAAATTAATTAAATTGAATTTTTATAAAATTATAATTTTTTAAATAAAGAACAAAAAAAAATCTAAGAAATTCATGGCAAATTAGAATAAGCAATAACTGAAAGAGGAAAGACCTGTTGGTCCGAAATAGAGAAAGAAAAATTATCCAACAATTGATTTGATGCTTCGACTTTCCTAGTGTAGATAATTTGTGCTATTTGATTTGATATCTTTAATTTTCACTCTACAATTACAAATGCAATTATTAGTCAAAAGAGTAGGTTTGTTCAAATTGTGTGGGTCGGTTTTAATTTTGGTTGTACATTTTTATTCAAACCTAATCAATACAATAATATGAAATATCAATTGGACAGGCCAAATTAATCAAATTTGTATTTTGTCTATAGGAAATGTACAATTGGTGAGCTACTTGTTTCAATCAATTGTTGGCAAAAATTCCATATCGTCGTATGAATCCAAGAAGCCCTATCACCTTCCTAGTCTAATTGCCTGAAATTAATTCATATATTATACTTATTTGCTTATATATATATATATAAAGGTATAGACCATAGAGTGGAAGTTCCTTTCATGAATAGTGAAAATGGCATGCCCTTTTAGTTGGGGATGAAGTGTTGAGACGCTACCATGCCTCTAAGTTCTAACTAGCATTTTGGCTTTCCAGTTGCCATTGCAAAAGAGAAGAAAAGTGGACCACCTTCTAGTAAGTCAGCATGTGGATTAATAGTGCTTTAATTTAATGGTACGTACTAAAAAAGTCAAATATTTAAACCAAATATCCTATGAATTTGTTGGGCCATCAAACCTACATTTGTTTAATAATTTTTATTCTAATTATAAAAATTCGTATCAATTACATCAATGAAATAAAATTTCAACTAATAAAATCTCATTCTTCACACTTTTAAATAATATAAAAATGTTAATTAATTTCATCTGAAACTTAAACTTAATGTTTTACTATTTTAAAGAAGATTTAAACATTATTGAATTAAAGTTTAAGTTTATCAATAGCATCTAATGAAATTCTGTAACGTATGAGAATGGGGTCATTTTTGGTTGATTTGTCATATGAAATAGTTATGGTTTGTTCGATAGATTGAAAGTGAAAGGATTATGCCATATGTGCTGTTATTTCGAGAGAAAGGGACTTCTGTACGTAGCGTCTACTAAAACAAAATAATGGAGCAAGGCCACAACAGAAATCAAACAGTAGGCTACCTAGACTTCTGTGGCTCAAAAAAGAAAACCAAAAAAAAAAAATTATTAATTTTTAATCACAGCAGAGAATCTTAGATGGATCTTGTTTGTAGCAGAAAACAAGGAAGAAATTTTTATTATTTGCAAATTCCTTATCCCTATTGAATTTTATTATTATTATTATTTTTTAAAAAAATGGAATGCTTTAGAGCTTGAGCAGAAGCTATAATGAAATAGCATGCACGATGTCATTCAACCCCTTATCTTATATGCTAACAACGTTATCAATAACCTTTTCCTTAAAAAAATAATAACATACGATATAATGATATTGAATATTAACCAACCATTACTACATGAAATATATAGAAGATATTTAAGTTACTTCACTTTTATTTTGAGAGGAAATTAAGTTATTTTATAGCTATTACTAAAATTTTGGAAAATAAAAAATAAAAAATAAAAGACCATTTCCTTTGTTGGGTTGTAGTTAAATAATAGGTGTGATTGTGAATGACAAGAAGTATCAAGTCACCAATTTACTTATCAAAATGACACGATTGTCCCTTTTTTAATATCTTAGTTAAATGGAAGCCAAAAATAAATAAGGTGTCCTTATCAAGTTTTCAAAGTTACAGCTAGCTTAATTGCATCATCAACTAATAAAGGCTTTTTACTACTTAGTAAACTCACATCTAAACCCACCTATGGATGTAATTCATTCTACTCTTCCATTGTATATTCAGATTCAATTCTTACCTAAGTAACTCATATGAAATAAAATTGTTTTAATTTAAATCAAACAAAAAGAAAGACTCATGTAAACTGTATAATTACTATTATTAAATTGATTGATCAACTATTAAAAATTTATTTAATTTGTGAAGACAAAATAGACTGAGTTAACTTTATTTTAAAAGTCAATTTAAGAAGATAAGGTTTACCCAATAACAAATGTCTCATATTGGTTTGGGATGAGATATTTAAACTATATATAGGTAAACTTCCTCCACTTTTAAGATAAAGTTAAGTTTAGTTCATTTTCTCTATAATTTAACTTAATTTAGTAATTAAAAGTATATTACTCACTTGATAGATTTTAAGCTCAAGTATCTATATGCTAATTTACTTATAAAAAAAAAATTAAAACTTTAAAAGTTGTTAATTGACTTAATGTAAAATTTTGTAAGTGTGGAGCATTCAATAGTTCAACTAGTTTGCAATAAATACTATCATCCCTCTATAATGTATTAGAAAAAAAAAATTGTAGCTTTACTTTGCTTCACTATTTCATTAATTGTGTAGGCAATTGATTAAAAACCTCACTAAATGAGGAGCCTAAAGTCAATATACATGTATTGGCATTTTTTTTAAGTCACCAATACAAAGAAATTCTTAGTTGGTAAATGGAATTTTTGTAAGCAAAACAAAAAATTGAAAACTACCAAGGAGATTGTCATATCCTTATTAGTTAACAAATTATGTAATATATATATATACTTATTTAAAAAAAATTAAATAAGTTATTTTAATTAATTACCCAAAAATTAATTGAAAAAAATACCACTAAAACATATAAAAATTTAAATTTAATTAATTAAGAAAAATTTTAATTAAAAATTAATTTAATAATAATATTAATAATTTATCATTATTTATAATATCAAATTAATTAAAAAAATTTAGATTATAATTAATATATTAAATTAAAAAATAAATATTATATATTATCTCCTTGCATAGCACGAAATTAGTTGGGTACATAAAGATGGAACCCTCTACTACATTGGAGTAATTAAAATATTAATAAAAATTTCAAATATTCTTATATCAACCATGGATGTATTTTTCATTTTTTTTTTAAATTTGAATAATTTATTAAAATTATTTAAAATTATTTAAAATTCACCATAATATATACTTGATTCTCACCGTTTCAACATTAATAAACTTTTCTTTCAAAAATAAAAAGTGTTTAACTGTGTTAATAATATTCCTAAACCTAATTATTAATGTTATTAAAAGCTTCTTTTATTGTAATGCTTATATTTTCATGAATTAAAAAATGTATTTCCTACTATTGCTTAAGAATTAAAGAATAATAGATAATTTTATAATTAATTATAAAAAATATAGAGTTTGCAATGAACAAATATTAAAAATAATTGAGAAATTTTTTTAGGATAGAGACCAAGTCATATATTCCTATAATACTAAATTAAAATCAAATTAATTTATTCTTTAAAATTTTAAAGAGACCAATGTTTTTAAAATTGTTAATTTTAGTAGTTCCCATTTATATTTAAAAGTTGTTAATTAAGTTTTTAAAATTGCTAATTTTAGTAGTTCCCACATATATTGATTTAAAAAAAAATCATCCATTTGATTGAAATTTTTAATATTTTATATAATAATTAATTACCTATACGTGTTATGCACATTCCAAGATCAAAGTAATTAATTTTCAATCAATTTATTTTGTTTATTATTTAAAAAAAAAAATCTTTCTATGAAGGACTTGAAAGGGATAGAAATTGAGAGAATACGAAATTTTAATTTTAATTAATTAAAAAAAAAATCTTTCCACGAGGGATTTGAAAGGGATAGAAATTGAGAGAATACGATTATTAAAAAAAGAAAAGAAAGATATTATATGGAAAAAAGAGAGAAGTGAATGATGTGTGCGAGTCCCAATAATTGACTCTCTCTGTCTTACATCTCGAGCCCTGTGTTTGTTCCCATGGTTGACTCACCACCTCTCTGCCTTTGTGCCTACTTTTTTAATTTCTCCCGCAAACGAATTCTTTTACATTGAAGAAAGATGCGAAGCCCTTTTCACTCATCTCTGCCGATAGTAATTGCTAATTAATACTTCTCTCCCTATTTAATAAATAGGTTGTTTTAAGTTTTTATATAGTAATTAAAGTAAATAATTATATTATTTAAATTATAATATTTTTTAATTTAATTAATTAATTTTATTTCATTTAATTAAAAAATAATTTAAAAAATTGCTTTTAAAATTAATTTGAAAAATTTTCGATTTAATAAAATTAAAATACAGAGAATAAATTATTAATTTTTGAAAATTAATAGAGATATGTATCAATTAACAAAACTCAAAAATTAAAATATAATTTAACTTAATTTTTTTTTTTTAGATTTTGCCCCTTAATAATGATTTTCTTTAATGCATTATATTTAAGTATATTTTCTTCCATTGAAATATATTACACAACAATTGTCATATATAATATGAAATTCATTTATTTTACTTTTGTTAAAAACATTAATATGCTGCTAAGTAACACTATCAATCAACTTGCACATATTTGATATTCATATTCTTAATTGTGTTGCGCTATGCATGATTCCATACAATAATATAAAATTACTGGACCATATGATTGCTTTCTTAGAAAGCAGTAGAGTGAATATTACATGTAAAAATGCATATAATAAGAAGAGGTATATAAAATATAGGACAAAACCCATAAATGAGAAAGCCACAAATCCCAAAGTTAACAAACTCGTTGGGGTTCAGAAGCAAAGCTATATAGGTAGCAATAAGCTGCTGCAATTTCATGTTATTATCAACTTCTATTTTGGGCAAACCCACATATGGAGCTTATATATAGGTGTCCCATCTCAGCTAGTGGAATTTTTTTTTTTTTATTTCTGGGTGCAGAGAGAAGAGCAGAGAAGGTGTTGGTGGTAACACAATTTTCTTCCTTCGTATTTGCTGGTAGTATTCCTTGTTTGCATTTGGGCATTTGGAGTAGGAGTCAAAAAAGAAAAAAGAAGAGGGGATTTGGGATTGGGAAGTGCGATGTGAAGAGGCCTGGGAGAGAGTTACTTTCTTACTCAAAGTCACAATCAAAACATTAAATGGGCAGCTGACGGCAACAAGGAAGCATGTGATATGGAAATGGTGGAAGCAAGTGAAAAAATAATGTGCAAAAGATTTGGCTTTTTTGCCCTCTGCTGATTCAAGCTCTGGCTTATAAATCTTTTTAAATTTAAGCCAGAGACCCAAAGAACCAAAACCTAATACAACATTCTTTCAACTGCTTCCACACACGCAGAGTAGTCGGAGGACTTGGATTATTGTGTGATAAGGAAATCCGCATTATCTGGGTACTTGGGGCCTGGAGGACTCCAAGAGAGGGAACCTCTCGCATGCATTCTTCTCCTGGCCCACCATTCCTCGTTTTATCTTGAATTTTTTTCCCTATGGTGGGACCCTTTCTAGTTTAGGTTTTGGTCTCATTCTCAATATTATTATGAGTTCTCCTCCATAAATTCTGATTCAAAAAGATTTCTTCTTGAATGACAATTTTTAATGGTTTGATCATCAAAATACTTTCCATATATTGACTTACGAAGTTCATCTTTATCTTATAGGCTTATTATTTACAGAAGTATTATATATAAATTTACAATGATGCAGTGTATTCAAAACATGATATGTGTCATGGTATTCATATAAAGTAATTAAATGGACATATTTACATTTTAAATTCATGATATATCAGATCTAGATATATTTTTTCTTTTAAAATATAATTTAAGTATGCATATAATGAATGAACTATCCAAATTATTAAATTAATAAGTTTAATGATAAAATATTTGTTTTATGTTAAATAAAATATAAAATCCAAATCTCTGTATTTATTTTTTATGAATATTTGAAATAACAACTTAAAAAATGAATTTCTTGTATAATTATCTTCATCATCTTTATTAAAATCAGTTTTGCTTCAAAGTGTGATCAAGAGGTCTCAAAATTTCTGTTATACAGCATGGTATGAGAATTAGTGAGCAAGTAATTAATCAAGGCAGTTCAACTTCAAAACAGACACTAATCAAGTACTAAAATTGTCAATAAAATCAAAG
Source organism: Hevea brasiliensis (assembly GCF_030052815.1). Classification (NCBI taxonomy): domain Eukaryota; kingdom Viridiplantae; phylum Streptophyta; class Magnoliopsida; order Malpighiales; family Euphorbiaceae; genus Hevea; species Hevea brasiliensis. Next base: position 58,869,908 of record NC_079508.1, read on the forward strand.
AAGCAGGAAGATGTGCATTTGAATGGGACAACATAGAGGTCTTCCTCCTCTATCTCCATATTAGTGGTGTTATCAGAGCATGAGAAACAATGGGGGAATTCTTTTCCATAATCATATAGAAAACAAGACGACAGAGAATTTATCAAAAATCCAGTCCAAGTTGCTAATGAACCGAATGAAAAATATAAAATCTGAAAATGACCTAATTCCTTTTTTAAAGAACAAATAAATTACTAAATAAAGAAAAAAAAAAAAAAGAAAATGACCCAACAAAAGTCCAGTTAAGGTCTAATTGGCAACCAGTGACAGATTCCATGATTTGAATAGGACTCCATCGACAAGACTGGAATATTACACTCTATCACTTCCTTTAGACCACAAACCATGCCAAAATTTTTGGTGCTGATTCAACGAATTCTACAGATATTCTTAACCTAATTAATTATAATTTTATACTATATGACATGACATAGATCTTTATATTTACAGTAATTAGTATTTATGTTAAATTTTTAACACAAAATTTTAATGTTGTTTATATAGTTGAAAACTTGCTATCATCAGTACAGGGTGATATTTTTTTCACGATTGCTCATTGATGAACATGATATTGAATGATTTGAAGTTTGAAGTGTTAAAAGAAACTTGCTCAAATGTGGGTTTGAAAAATGCCATAGGGTACCATTAATTAGATGAAGAAATATATCTACGGTTGCAAGTTCTCTCATCAAAGTGTCAAGATTGCTTTTGAGAAGTGGCTTCTCACTTTCTCTGCTGCCCCTACTATGGAATGGAGCTAAGCTAGGCAAAGGTGAGTGTATTAGGACCACCATTTTTTTAATAGATTTTTTTGCCTTTAGGCCTAGTTTTACTTAATGGGTTATGGTGGTCTACCCAATATCATGCCGTTTATGCATTTAATTACCTTGTTCATTAGTCAATGCAGACGTGTATGCGAGGTGGCTATTTTAATTAAGTTAAAGCCCTTTATTATGTGATTATACAAAGGATAGTTTGATACTTTAAGGTGGAAGGAGTAATAGATATGGAGTTTGAGTCTTCTCATCAATTTAAATTTATTCACCCTTTTGATGAGAAAAGAAGATGATTATTATTATTTTTTTTTTTGTAATTTATCAATTATTAATCGGTCAAAAAAGTAATTTAGTTGAGTTGCTCATAAAACCATCTACTAAATATTAACTTTAATTCAGTATATTTACTTATCAACAAATCAACCCTTAAAATAGTTGATACATAATAGTTGATGAAATATAACTAAGAAAAGGAGAGTAGAAGAGAGTAAAATAATATTTGCCACTCGTGTGATGTGGTGGGTTATGCTTTGACCACGGAGATGCGTTACAGCCATTGACTCTCAGGCATAACCCTCTTGAGCCAAAATTCTTTAGTGGGCAGACAATGCACACATGGACAGCCTCATATTGATGTGATTAATTAATAAGGAGAGATACACTTGAGAAATCAAAGATTTCTACACCTTGAATTCTTGTTCTCTTCATTTTATATCTTCTTTTTCTTATGTAAACAAGAAAAAAATAGGAACTAATAGTCAACAAAAGAATACTATCTTGTCTATTTCTAGTAGGCTTGATGTGCATGAATCATGACTCGTTGAATGTGCATTTAGAACTATATATAGATAAATGGTTCTTGGGTTCTCTTATATAGACTTCACATATTGTCAATATTTATAAGTTGGGAAATTTTCAGAATATGTTGGAAAGTCATGATTTCTATTTTTATCTTATTTTTGGGTAAGCTGGAAGCTACATCTTCTATATTTTTGAGCGACAGTCACTTCAACAAGCTAGTTACTTGGTGTGAGAGCATGACCTAGTGTAGTGTTGTTATATCTTCTCTTATCATCTCATCATGCGAGGATTGGTCTTTTAATTTAATCCATCCACACTCTATCTATAGTAGTATTCAAGCCTTAAAAAATAATGAATTAGGCTCATTGACTTGCTCATCTTTGATTCTTTTGTGCCTAATTCATTTAGGGCCAATATTATGGAGTAATTATGGTGATGTGGACAAGGGTGTGCATGTTTAGCGTTGAAATTAACCACTTTTTTCATTTAGCTAATATTTTGGCATCTCTGGACTGAATCACAAGTCATGTCCAAATCCAACATTTCTTAACCTTTATGATTAAATCAATTTTAACTAACTCATTTATTATTCAATCACAAGTCATTTCCAAATCAAGTTTTTTTTTTTTTAATATTCTAATTGAGTTTTATTTTGAAAGGGATTCTAATTGAGTTTTAATTAAACACAAATTTATGTTGGAAATAATCACTGTTAAAATTTTCAAATAGAAAAGAGATGAATGAGTAAATGATATATAAGTAAGAGATGGGAATAACTCATAAACCCATTTAAAAATCTTTTGGGTTAAATATAGTGTCAAGTCTATAAATCTATTATTTTGAGTTAAATATAATGTCAAGCCCCTTATCATCTTCTTTTGAGTTATACAAATCATTTTTATTTCCGAGCGTGTTAAACTACCTAAAGGTCCAACAATCTTATAACAAAACTAAAAACAAAATTGTAATACCCCGAAATTTTAATTTTTATGAGTATTTTGGTATTTTAATTTTATTTAAATTTTAGGAATTTTTTTGAGATTTTTCGGATTTTAAAAATCGGGTTCGATTTTCCGAAAATATAAACTTTGATGATTTTTAAAAATTAATTTAAAGACCACGTGGCAAAACTAAAAATATATTTGGAGTCTACGTATTTTTCTGAGTTTTCTGGAATTTTTTCGGAATTTTTGGACCTCGTTTTCGGTCCAGAGGCAGAGTAAAAATTCAAAATTTTGTATTCTGAATCGAACCGGCCGAATAGAACGGGACCGGATAGGACCGATCAAATCGGACCGGCCTTTTCCTTTTTCTTCTTCCCTTCCCCGCGCGCGCCGTCCCTCTCCCTTTTCTCTCTCGTTTCTCTCTCCTCTCCACCCCCACACGGCCAGCCCAGCCAATGACAGATCGGCCGCCACTATTTAGCTGGCCGGCCGCCCGAGCAGTGGAAAACGCACGCTGAAAGCCCCCTGGCGCGCGCCGACTTCCCGCCAACCGCCGATTCGCCACCAATTGGACCAGTCTTGTGTCCAAAATCATCTACTCGGCGAGCTTTCCATAGACACCAAGAACGCCAAATCCATCGAGCGGATTGTCCGATTTTTGCTCGGAAGATTTTAGCCCATTTCGACTTTTGGGCTAGATTTCTCAAAACCGTGAATTCCACGAAAACCGAGGCCACCAAAGACGCTCCATTCGCCGAGAGCTTCGCAACGACATAAATTTCAAAATTTTTCGACACCGCTTTTTCTGGGTCCCACGAACTTCGCAGTTGTTTTTCCGAGCATTTAATGAGCTTAGAAAATTCTGAAAAATTTATGCACTAACCCCGTGTTATGGGCTTCGTAGGTATCCTCGATTCGCGGAAATTCTACGATTGACCGGTTCGCAAATTTCGCCGCATGCACTGCACGGACAAGTCCCCGAATTGGATCGAGGTTTTGGCTAGCCCCCCATTGTCAGACGTCCCGAGCGCGTTCCCGAAGTCGGAATCGGCAAAGGTAAACCCGAACCTTGCTTTTTCGTAATTTTCTTGTGCTTAAATAGGATTAAAAATCCATAAAATATTCGTGGTAGCTTAGAAAATTACGATTCTTTTTGCAATAGCTTAGTAATATTGCTAAGGACCGCGGGGCAAAGTTTTATAATTTTTAGAGCTTGTTTGGGCAGTTTTTGCAAAAATGATCAATAATAAGGACTAAATTGAAATTTTGCGTATTGTGATGGGTGATTGATTTGATGGGCCCAGGAGGGGCTGTGTGATATGATTGAACTGTTGATATATGGATGGTGAATATAGAAGTGTGTTTTTAGCCCTTTTGCAGGTTGGGTAGGTCCTAGGTATAGGGGAGACTCTGTCGGATTCGCGGCACGACTTAGGACGTATTGGTCTTTTTCTTTGTTTGTATTGAGTCAGATTGTATTAAATAATTGTAATATAATTGTCAGGTGAGCCGGGACAGCCTTCTTCCTCCGCCCAGCCGCCTCAGTGACCATCGTCAAGTCTGTGAGTAAAATATTAATTTTAATTGTAATTTCGATATTATTATATGTTCAGCATGCCCATGCATCACTTATATGCATATATTTATGTAGTTAAACTCTAGGCACGATTTATGATGCATTGATAACTGTTAAAGTGCCATGATATTGTTGTGGTAATTTGGAGCAAAGCAGCGCGTTGGCGTGCGTGTGATGTGGTGTGGACTATGGATAGGACGGTAGTCACGCTTGAGTTCTTCATTGGGACCCGATCCTTCGAGGGGTAGTCACGGCTTGAGTTCTTCAGGGACCTCGATTTGGTTTATTAAGCAAAAATCCGCTTGAGTTCTTCACGGCACCAGTTGGATTTAAGAGAGTCAGATAGGGATCGGCTCCCATATGTTATGATTGATGCTACAGGTGTGTGAGTGCTCCAAATTACCTTTTGATGCTATGATGTGAATTTATTGTCGATGTTGCATTTCATTCCACAGGTTGCATGAGTTTTAGATAGTTATAGAGATTATGGTTAAAATTGATATTTTACTCTCTGAGTCGAACGCTCACTCCTGTTCAAAAATTTTTACAGGCCACAGGAGGATATTTTGTTCTGGGTTAACCTGCTTTTCTACTTCGCAGGTTGTTTATCAATATTTGTGTAATTTTATTTACTCCTAGAATTTCTGCATGTGTTAGCAGTAATTATTTGAATTTGGTCTGTAATATTATTATCATGTTGGACCTGTAAACTTAATATTCTATGTCTGTTTTGATGGATTGGATGAGGGAGCTGAGCTCCCGTTTATTATTATGTTGATGAGTATGTGGAGGGTGAGCTGAGCTCCCCAATGGATTGTTTATTGTGTTTACAGGTCGGGTGAGTCGAAAACTCCCCGTTGGAAAGTCCATTTTATGGCCGGACTCTGTCCGTTTGTTTTCTTGATATTGGGCCCAAATGGGCCTTAGAGTTGGGTTAATGAACAGTTAGGCTTACTACGGGCATCGGGGCTTTAAGTCGCCTGTGTCCTAGTGCCGGTCCGGCCCATAGGTTGGGTCGTGACAAATGTGGTATCAGAGCTTAGGCTCCAGATTCTTAGGGAAAAGTTGTCTAAAGTGTTGGGAAGAGTCTACTAGGTGTCACATGCGAAAAAATTAGGGTCCATATTCGTCTTGCATTGTCGTCTTTGCTTCTAGTTTCTGCTCCATATATTATGTATAAATATGAGTCTATAGAGCTGTATAATGTGCAGTTTTGAATTTTGTGGGCTAATACTGCTGAATTTCAGGAAAATGCGTAGAAGGTGAGAGCCGCCATCGCACTGTAACCAGATGTGCCCGACGAAGTGTCGGCACAGGATGAGGCGCCTGCCCCGAGGAGGCGGGGTAGGAGGCCTAGAGCTGCTCAAGTAGAGGAGCAGCCACCCCCAGTACAGGATCAGTCTTTTATGGCACAGGGTCCCATGGACCCCATGGCAGCTACTCTAGCTGGTTTGCAGAGGACCATTGATATGATGGCGCAGTATATGGTCCACCCTCCACAGCAGCAGCAGTCCACTGCACCAAAAGAGGAATCTTACAAACAAATCATAAATTTCAAGAAGTTGGTGCCTGGTACTTATGATGTGTCAGATGATGCATACCGGTTTTTGGATTCCTGCAGACAGGCAGGAACAGAATTACAGTTGATTGATAGAAGACTGATAGAGTGTGTGCAGCATGTCATGGGGCCTATGCCTGGACAATGGATGAATGACTACTTGTTACCTCGGATGGAGGGATTGACATGGGCTCAGTTTGTGGAACTTTTTATCAATCGGTTTGTGCCAGAAAGCTTCAGAGATCAGAAGCAGTGGGCCTTTGAGGCCTTAAGACAGAATGGCGTGTCCAGTAGATGAATATGCTGCATTTCTAGAATTGAGCGGATATGCCCCTACAAAGATTCTACAGAGACTATGAAGGTGAAAAGATTCCTAAAGGGGCTTGACAGAGGTATGCGAACTGGCCATGATGTCCGATCGATCTTTTGATGTGGTGGTTGATCGAGCCAGACAGATTGAGATTAGTTATGCTGTGGATGACAGCGGTAGAGCAAAGAAAAACAGAGCAGAGGGTTCTTCAGGTGTTCCCCACATGGGTACTACGGATAGTGGTGGCCAAACTACTTACAGAGGAAGAAGCAGAAATAAGAAGAGTGGTTTTAGACACAAATCCCGAGGGTTCACTGTGGTACGGATCCAAAGAAGGTGGTAACAGCTTTAGGTACTGCAGCGATTCGCTGGTTCAGGATCCTCTTTGGCACCTTGTGCACAGTGTGGAAGAGGACATTCAGGACCTTGTTTAATGGGTTCAGGAGTATGCTTCAGGTGTGGCCAACCAGGTCACTTTGCTAGGGAATGCCCCGTGTTCAGCGAGCCACAGATGGGGTCACAGGGTTCTGTTGCAAATGTTCCTCGCCAGTTGTATCCGGGTACTTCCAACATGGCAGTGGGCCGATGGCCAACAGGGCCGAGGACAAGGGGGACGTGGATTTGGAGGCAGATCAGGAGGTAGAAGTCAGTATTAGGGTTCTGCCACTCAGGGTAGGGGTCAAGCTCGGGTTTTCACCCTGACCCACCAGGATGCTCAGGCTTCCAATGCAGTTGTGGCAGGTATTCTTCTGGTCTGTTCTTATGAGGCTCGTGTTTTGATAGATCCGGGTGCTACGCACTCATTTGTCTCCCCTGTGTTTGCCATGAGGTTGGGTAGAAACCCTACAACTTTAGAATGCCCTTTGTCGGTAGCTACCCCACTTAGTGACAACATAGATGTAGATATGGTTTTTCCGGGTAGCCCAGTGGTAGTGGATGGAAAGATCCTCCCAGCAGACTTGGTTCCTCTACCAGTAATGGATTTCGATGTAATCCTGGGGATGGATTGGTTGGCAACTCATTTTGCCACCTTAGACTGCAGGAACAAAAAGGTGTATTTCCACATACCTGGTGTGGAAGAGTTTAGCTTTGATGGTGACAGGAGCGTGGCTCCGTATAATTTGGTGTCAGCAATTAGTGCTAGAAAAATGTTGAGGCGGGGATGCCAAGGGTATTTGGCATTGGTGAGAGATACATCTGTAGAAGGTGTCAGCATGGAAAATGTTCCTGTTGTCAGAGAATTCATGGATGTCTTCTCGAGGAGCTTCTAGGGTTGCCACCAGGAAGGGAAATAGAGTTTTGCATTGATGTTGTGCCGGGTACAAACCCCATATCGATGCCACCTTACAGGATGGCACCAGCAGAATTGAAAGAGCTGAAGGAGCAACTACAGGAGCTGTTGGACAAGGGTTTTATACGTCCGAGCACTTCACCATGGGGTGCTCCTGTTCTATTTGTTAGAAAGAAGGATGGGTCATTGAGGTTGTGTATCGACTACAGACAGCTGAACAAGGTCACTGTGAAGAACAAGTATCCACTTCCTCGGATCGATGATTTGTTTGATCAGCTCCAAGGAGCTAGATTCTTTTCCAAGATAGACCTGCGATCAGGCTACCATCAGTTGAGAATCAGGAATGAGGACGTGTCCAAAACGGCTTTCAGGACAAGATATGGTCATTATGAGTTCTTGGTGATGTCTTTTGGACTCACTAATGCACCAGCAGCCTTCATGGACTTGATGAACAGGGTGTTCAAGCCATTTTTGGACCGTTTTGTCATCGTATTCATAGATGACATTCTGGTATACTCTCGGACCGAGGAAGAACACGTGTGACACTTGAGGATGGTGTTGCAGACTTTGAGGGAGCACCAGCTATACGCCAAATTTTTGAAATGTGAATTTTGGCTAAAAAGCATCTCATTCTTGGGACACGTGGTTTCTAGTGACGGTATTCAAGTGGATCCCAAGAAAATTGAAGCTGTAACTGATTGGCTTAGGCCTACAACAGTCACTGAGGTGCGAAGTTTTCTGGGTTTAGCTGGCTACTATAGGCGTTTTGTACAAGATTTCTCCAGAATAGCGGCTCCCCTAACTAAGTTGACCAGGAAGAATGTTCCATTCAATTGGACAGATGATTGTAAGGTGAGATTCCAGAAGCTTAAGGAGTGTCTAACCACTGCCCCTGTGTTGACACTACCTGTGAGTGGTGAAGGATACACTGTGTATTGTGACGCCTCCAGAGTTGGCCTAGGGTGTGTTTTGATGCAGAATGGGAAGGTAGTGGCTTATGCTTCAAGGCAGCTGAAGAGGCATGAGCAGAACTACCCCACCCATGATTTGGAAATGGCGGCTATAATCTTTGCACTTAAAATCTGGAGACACTACCTGTATGGTGAAGTGTGCGAGATATACATCGACCACAAAAGTTTGAAGTACATCTTCCAGCAGAGGGACTTGAACTTGAGACAGAGGAGATGGATGGAGCTTCTGAAAGACTATGATTGCACCATCCAGTACCACCCTGGAAAGGCCAATGTTGTGGCAGATGCCTTGAGCAGAAAATCTTCTGGCAGTTTGGCGCACATTTCAGTAGAGAAGAGACCACTGATTCAGGAGATACATGAGTTAATGGATCAAGGTTTAATCCTGGATCTTTCAGATGAGGGGGTATTGTTGGCTCACTTTTCAGTGAGGCCAGACTTGAGGGACAGAGTTAGAGTTTCCCAGCACAGAGACCAACAACTGATGAAGATCATAGAAAGAGTACAGCAAGGTGAAGGTGGTGAGTTTGGATTTGCCAATGATGGCGCCCTAGTGCAAGGTTCTAGGATATGTGTGCCCGATGTGGACAACCTCAGGAATGAAATCATGCGAGAGGCACACTACACACTGTACAGTGTCCACCCAGGTTCCACCAAGATGTACCATGATGTGAAAGATAGCTATTGGTGGAATGGCATGAAGAGAGACATAGCAGACTTTGTGTCCAAGTGCTTGACTTGTCAGAAGGTGAAGTTTGAACACCAGAGACCGTCAGGGAAGCTGCAAGAGCTCCCTATCCCAGAATGGAAGTGGGAAATGATCACTATGGATTTTGTGACTGGGTTGCCTTGTACCATGCGAGGATATGATTCGATATGGGTAATTGTAGACCGCTTGACCAAATCAGCTCACTTCTTACCTGTAAAGACTACATACTGCGGTACAAGATGCCCGCTCAACATTCGAGAAATAGTCGATTGCATGGAGTTCCGCCCATAATATCCGATGAGGGCCCCGATTCACTTCTCGATTTTGGAGGAAGTTGCAGGAGGCACTTGGCACACGTTGAACTTCAAGATGACCTTCCACCCTCGCATGACGGACAATGAAAGGACACTCCAAACACTGGAAGACATGCTTCGCTGGAGTGTCTTGGATTTTGGAGGTCAATGGGATGAGCAGCTAGCGTTGGTGGAGTTTGCCTACAACAATAGTTACCACTCCAAAGATAGGATGGCACCCTATGAGGCACTATATGGAAGAAAGTGTAGGTCTCCTCTGTGTTGGACAGAAATGGGGAAGCGAAGGTGCATGATGTAGACAGTGCAAGACACTTCAGAGATGGTTCCCTTAATCGTGAACGATCAAAACAACTTTCAATAGGCGTAAGAGTTATGCACTCCTGCACGAAGGGATGTGGAGTTTGCAAGATGGCGACTATGTATTTCAAGGTTTCTCCAATGAAGGGAGTCATGAGATTTGGAAAGAAGGGCAAGTTGGCACCTCGGTATATTGGACCTTTTGAGGTTACTGATAGAGTTGGGGCAGTTGCCTACCGGTTGGAGCTATCACCCAACCTTTCTCACGTTCATCCCGTGTTTCACATCTCCATGCTCAGGAAATACATTCCCGATCCTTCTCATGTACTGCAGCCGGATGTGATAGAGCTAAAAGAGAACTTGACATTTGAGGAGCAGCCTGTAGCCATAGTGGACTACCAAGTGAGACAGCTGAGATCAAAGTAGATCCCTATGGTTAAGGTTTTGTGGAGGAGTCAGTCAGTGGAAGAGTGCACCTGGGAGTCAGAGCGGGACATGCGTAGCAAGTACCCTTACTTGTTCAATGTATAATCATGTGCTTTATTCTGCCTTGTGTAAAAATTCGAGGACGAATTTTCTGTAAGGGGGGAAGAATGTAACACCCCGAAATTTTAATTTTTATGAGTATTTTGGTATTTTAATTTTATTTAAATTTTAGGAATTTTTTTGAGATTTTTCGGATTTTAAAAATCGGGTTTGATTTTTCGAAAATATAAACTTTGATGATTTTTAAAAATTAATTTAAAGACCACGTGGCAAAACTAAAAATATATTTGGAGTCTACGTATTTTTCTGAGTTTTCCGAATTTTTCGAATTTTTGGACCTCGTTTTGGTCCCGAGGCGAGTAAAAATTTAAAATTTTATTCAATCGAACCGCCGAATCGAATCGGATCGGACCGGTCGAATCGGACCGCCTTTTCCTTTTCTTCTTCCCTTCCCGCCGTCCCTCTCCCTTTTCTCTCGCTTTCTCCTCTCACCCCACTGGCCACGGCCGCCTACCAGCCAAGAGACGGCTGGCGCACCTCACCAATGGGCCACGCTCGAACGGCAGAAAACGCCCGCAACGCCTCTCAGGCGTGCGCTGCCGACTTCCCCGGCCAAATCTGGCCGATCCGGCCACCAATTGGACCGGGTCTTATGTCTAAAATCATCTACTCGGCGAGAGCTTTCCATAGACACCAAGAACGCCGAAATCCATCGAGCGGATTGTCCGATTTTTGCTCGGGAAGATTTTAGCCCATTTTGACTTTTGGGCTAGATTTCTCGAAAACCGTGAATCCCACGAGAAAACCGAGGCCACCAGCACGCTCCATTCGTCGAGAGCTTCGCAACGACATAAATTTCAAAATTTTTCGATACCGTTTTTTGGTGGGTCCCACGGAACTTCGCAGTGTTTTTCCGAGCATTTAATGAGCTTAGAAAATTTTGAAAAATTTATGCACTAACCCCCGTGTTATGGGCTTCGTGTAGGTATCCTCGATTCGCGGAAATTCGACAGTTGACCGTTCGCAAATTTCGCCGCATGCACTGCTATCGGAAAAGTCCCCGAATTGGATCGAGGTTTTGGCTAGCCCCCCATTGTCAGACGTCCCGAGCGCGTTCCCGAAGTCGGAATAGGCAAAGGTAAACCCGAACCTTACTTTTTCGTAATTTTCTAGTGCTTAAATATGATTAAAAATCCATAAAATATTCGTGGTAGCTTAGAAAATTACGATTCTTTTTGCAATAGCTTAGTAATATTGCTAAGGACCGCGGGGCAAAGTTTTATAATTTTTAGAGCTTGTTTGGGCAGTTTTTGCAAAAATGATCAATAATAAGGACTAAATTGAAATTTTGCGTATTGTGATGGGTGATTGATTTGATGGGCCCAGGAGGGGCTGTGTTATATGATTGAACTGTTGATATATGGATGGTGAATATAGAAGTGCGTTTTTAGCTCTTTTGCAGGTTGGGTAGGTCCTAGGTATAGGGGAGACTCTGCCGGATTCTCGGCACGACTTAGGACGTATTGGTCTTTTTCTTTGTTTGTATTGAGTCAGATTGTATTAAATAATTGTAATCTAATTGTCAGGTGAGCCGATGCCTTCTTCCTCCGCCACCACCACGGTGACCATCACAAGTCTGTGAGTAAAATATTAAAATTAAAAGTAATTTCTATATTATTATATTTTCAGCATGCCCATGCATCACTTATATGCAAATATATAAGAAGATAAAGTCTAGGCACGATTTATGAAGCATTGATAACTGATAAAGTGCCATGATGTTGTTGTGGTAATTTGGAGCGCAGCGTGCGTTGGCGTGCGTGTGATGTGGTGTGGACTATGGATAGGACGGGTAGTCACGGCTTGAGTTCTTCGCTGGGACCCGATCCTTCGAGGGGTAGTCACGGCTTGAGTTCTTCGCTGGGACCCTCGATTTGGTTTATTAAGCGAAAGTCCGGCTTGAGTTCTTCGCTGGCACCAGGTTGGATTTAAGAGAGCTGTATAGGGGATCAGCTCCCATATGTTATGATTGATGCTACAGGGTGTGTGAGTGCTCCAAATTACCTTTTTGATGCTATGATGTGAATTTATTGCTGATGTTGCATTTCATTCCACAGGTTGCATGAGTTTTAGATAGTTATAGAGATTATGGTTAAAATTGATATTTTACTCTCTGAGTCGAACGCTCACTCCTGTTCAAAAATTTTTACAGGCCACAGGAGGATATTTTGTTCTGGGTTAACCTGCTTTTCTACTTCGCAGGTTGTTTATCAATATTTGTGTAATTTTATTTACTCCTAGAATTTCTGCATGTGTTAGCAGTAATTATTTGAATTTGGTCTGTAATATTATTATCATGTTGGACCTGTAAACTTAATATTCTATGTCTGTTTTGATGGATTGGATGAGGGAGCTGAGCTCCCGTTTATTATTATGTTGATGAGTATGTGGAGGGTGAGCTGAGCTCCCCAATGGATTGTTTATTGTGTTCACAGGTCGGGTGAGTCGAAAACTCCCCGTTGGAAAGTCCATTTTATGGCCGGACTCTGTCCGTTTATTTTCTTGATATTGGGCCCAAATGGGCCTTAGAGTTGGGTTAATGAACAGTTAGGCTTACTACGGGCCTCGGGGGCTTTAAGCTGGCCCAGGTCCTAGTGCCGGTCCGGCCCATAGGTTAGGTCGTGACAAAAATCTTTAATATTTATGTTTTTATATATTAATTAATATTATTTTTTCAATATTTCAAAGTTTAATTAAAAATAAATCATTTATTTTCTTGCATATATTTCTTGAGTAGAATTATAATGTTTGGCCACTTATTTATAGAAGATAGGAAAATTAATAATCAACTACTACTTGCCCTTCCTTTTCTAAAGTAAAATACAAACTTATTCTATGATACCTTGATATCTTTCAATGTTTTCTTTTTAACTTAGCCTGTGTCACGACCCAACCTATGGGCCGGACCGGCACTAGGACCTGGATCAGCTTAAAGCCCCCGAGGCCCGTAGTAAACCTAACTATTCCTCAACCCAACTCTAAGGCCCATTTGGGCTCAATTTTAAGAATTTAACCGGATAAAGTTCGGCCATAAAATGGATCATTTAACGAGAAGTTTTTTACTCGCCCGACCTGTAAACACAATATATAATAAATTAGAGAGCTCAGCTTACCCTTCACATAATCAAAAGGTCATAACTCAAATGGGAGCTCAGCTCCCTCATCCAATCCTATCATGCATACAGTTAATAATCTTACAGGTCCAACATAACTTTTATAATACAGGCCCAAAGTAAAATAAGTGCTTCTAATACATGGGGAGTCTAAAATTTAACTCAATTATACAAAATATATCAAATATTATTAATGGACCTACAAAGAAAAAGAGCAGGTTAGCCACAACAAATAATCTTCCTGTAGCTTGGAAAAATAGATGAACAAGAGTGAGCGTTCGACTCAAAGAGTAAAATATCAATTTTAACCATAATCTCTATAATTATCTAAAGCTAATGCACCCTGTAGAGTGAAATCCAACATCATCATAATTTTCATATCATAACAATAAAAAGGCAATTTGAAGCACTCACACACCCATCACTGTCAAACAATACATATATGGGAGTTGATCCCCTATACAGCCCTCTTAATCTAACCTCTGCCAGCGAGTGTCTCTCAAGCCAGACTTTCGCTTAACAAACCAAATGTGGGGTCCCAGCGAGTTTCTCTCAAGCTGTGTCTACCCCGAAGAATCGGGTCTCAGCGAGTGTCTCTCAAGCTGTGTCTACCCATCCTGTCCATATCCAATACCATACCACACGCACGCCACGCATACACACTGCTCCAAATTATCACAAACAACATCTATAATACTTCAACAATTATGAATGCAATATAAAATGTGCCTAGTGTTTAACTACATAAATACATATTTATAAATGATGCATGAGCATACTTGAACATATAATAATATCGAAATTACAATTAAAATTAATATTTTACTCACAGACTTAACCGAAGTCACTATGGCGGCTGGCCGGAGGAGAAAGGCTGTCCCTGCTCACCTGATAATTTTATTACAATTATTTAATACATTTGACTCAATACAAACTAAGAAAAGACTAAAGATGTCCTAAGTCATGCCGAAAATCTAGCAGAATCTCCCTTATACCTAGGACCTACCCAACCTGCAAAATAGCTTAAAACGCACTTATATATTCACAAATTACACACCCACAACTCAATCACATCACACAGCCCCTCCTGGGCCCATCCAAACAGTCAACAATCATAATATGAAAAATTACAGTTTAGTCATTATAATTAATCCTTTTGCAAAAACTATCCAAATGAGCTCTAAAAATTCTAAAACTTTGCCCTGCGGTCCTTAGCAATATTACTAAGCTAATGCAAAAGGAATTATAATTTTCTAAGCTACCACGAATATTCTATGGATTTTTAATCCAATTCAATCACTAAATAATTAAGAAAAAGTAAGGTTCGGGTTTACCTATGCCGATTCCGACTCCGGGAACGCACTCGAGAAGTCTGACAATGATGGGATAGCCAAAATCTTGACCCAATTCCAAGACTTTTTTAGTAGCCTGTCTGCCCGGCCCGAAATTTACAGACCTGGGCAACCGTTGAATTTCCGCTAATTGAAGATACCTACAAGTAGCCCACAACACAGAAGTTAGTATATAATTTTTACGGAATTTTCTAAGCTCATTTAGTGTTTTAAAAAACACTACGAAGTTTTACCAGAACGAAAAACGGTGTCAAAAAATTTTAAAATTAGCATTACCGCGAGGCTCTCGACGAGTGGAGCACTCTAGTACTCTCGGTTTTCTCGTGGGGTTCATGGTTTGCGAGAAATTTAGCCCAAAAATCTAAATAGGCTAAAACTTTCCAGATAAAAATTGGGCAAACTACTCAATGGATTTTGGTGTTCTTGATGTCTATGGAAAACTCTCGAGGTGTAGAAGAGGTTTGGCACAAGATCCGATCCGATTGGTGGCCGGATCGGCAGGAATCGGCCCAGGAAGACAAAATAATGCGCTGCGCATTAGGGCGTCTTCGGGCGCATTTTCCCAGCACCTTAGGCGACGGTCGAGAAGGGGGACAGGCTGGGGTGGCGCACTGGCGAGTTGGGAAGGCTGAAGCGGCGAGAGGAGGAGATAGGAGAGAGAAAACGAGAGATGAGTGTCTGGCACGCGCGCGGAGGGAAGAAGAAAAGGAAATGGTCAATCCGATTTGACCGGACCGGTTTGATTAGGCCGATTCGATTCATGATACAAAATTTCAAATTTTTATTCTGCCTTGAGACCGAAAACGAGGCTCAAAAATTTCGAAAAAATTCTAGAAAACTCAGAAAAATTCGTAGAGTCCAAATATATTTTTAGTTTTACCACATGATTTTTAAATTAATTTTTAAAAATCATCAAAGTTTTATATTTTCAGAAAATCGAATCCGATTTCTAAAATCTGAAAAAAAATTTCAAATAATTTCCTAAAATTTAAATAAAATAAAATATAAATAGTTACCCATAAAATAATAAATTTAAAAATTAGGGGTTTCAACTTCACCATATCATGAAAATAGCCATCCTACGAAGAAGATTAAATTATTATAATTCTAAGAGTTGGGTAAGATCGTTTTCATCACCAAAGTTCTAAATGATTATCTTACTTCTTGTTTTGGTTTGTTATTATCTACAATTTGGAACCATTTGATTTAAGCTTAATTAACATTATTTTCATTAATTAATCATAAATTTAAAAGTTGATTATTTTTTAATAAAAAAAAATCATTGAATCACTGAAATAGTATAAGAAAAATTTAATCAATAATATTGGTATTAAAAAAAATTATAACTTAAAGATTTTAATTTTTTATTTCTTATCTTAAAACCTTATTCATTCACTCCATTGTGCACAATTATTTATTTATAAACAATAAAATTCGATTATTATAACATATAAATATCTTAACAAGTGATGGATTTAAATTTCATTGACAATAATACTTTTCTAATGTTATAAACGACGGGTTAATTTCAATTAAAAGAAAAAATATTGAATTATTTTGAAGACATTTGTAAACTTCAATCGTTAAGAAGATGGTGGATTTGTCCCAATGCAACTTTCATCATTTTGAAGAATGCCTCGATTAGACAAGCAAAGCATAAAATACCATCCAATATATATAACCTTCTCACTGTGCATGGCTAAAGTGATGCACCGCCCAAAATAGTAACATGGCAACATCATACTTACACATTATTTTATAATAATTGTTATCATGTAGTATGCTCAAAACAATTCCACTATCATAGTCTTTTCTCATAGCAAAGGCTGCAATTATTTATTATTTTCACTAATTACCCATTCTCTATTCTCAATTGGCAATTGGTGGTCTGCAGTCTAAACAAATTCCTAAACCTTTATTGAAAAAAAAAAAAAAGAAACTGCTTAATAGACATGTGATATTTTTGTTATTTTATTATTTTTTTTACATAGACATACCTAATTGATGAGATTATGTATATAGGACATGATTTGAATTGGTATTCAAAACTATAAAAAAAAGGACCGAAATTGACAGGGCTATAATAGGTTTTATTTAGAGTTTAATTAATGGGAAATGGTTGTTCTCTCCTATCCCAATTTGGATTGCCTCAGATCACGATAACCCTTCTTTTGTTTCTGTCAAGGATGGTCCTGCCTCTCCTTTCAGCTGACAGCCTAAGATTCCATGAGTACGAGTTGATTGGCTTAATAATACGTCTTTTTGAATTTAAAAAAACCCAGGCAGTCTTCTTGAAAACATTGGTGGCTCATATACAGAGCCTTTGACAGGTACGATTAAGATTTATGAGATCTCCATCATGAAGCCCTTCACGCGCCCCGACCATCTAATATAATCTTGGGTGAGAAGGAAGACCTCCAATACCAATTACCAGTACAATAAAACAGTAGTAGCATCGAGCACATAAATGAGTTAACAAAGTCTCGGCCACATTTACTAAATGAAATGAAAATTGAATCGGTGAAAAGATGAGAGCTCTACCCAAGCTTCTTGCATTCCAGACTAGCCCATTTTGAGAAATAATCAGGCCAGCCCATATAAGGCATTCAAGAGTATCGCTTCTGCCTCAACTTCCAAGATGGTAAATCTCTCCAAAGGCAATGTCTAAGATAAACAGAACTTTCATATTACAAGTTAATCCAAAAATTTTCTAAAAACCATATTAAGATCAGCCCAGAGTCATCCACAATGTTAGTTCCATAATTTTGCAGTTCCCTAAAATCCTCTCTATACATGTTCTGGTAATTCCTTGCTCTGATGCCTGCTACGCAGATCAAAAGGATATCCCATATCAACCACTTGATGCTGTGATTCTCTTCAAGGCTGATGATCATCAATTTCAGACAAACAGTTATAAATTACCATTCTCACCGAGGACCAGATGAACGTGGTTTTCCCTTCATGGAGTTCAAGTGTTGGGTCACGAAGATGACCCCCATCACAATTAAAAGGCAGCCAACCAGTGTGCTGAAGAAGAGGGCACCAGGTGTCCTTGTCTGCACAAAGCCATATACCCCATTTGATGTCACAACAATAAGGTCAGTAAGCCCATCATTTGAGAAGTCCTCGCAGATCAAGGCATGGGAGGGTGGTGCAGGAAGGTCGATTGCTGTTTGTATGCTTCCTCTGGCAGATATCACTACTGCCTCTTGATCTCCTGCCGCAAGAATCATTTGTTGGTTGTCATGCAATCGCAAAGAAAATGCCTTCAGCGTTGGGACAACCATGCCACCTTCCATCATCCCTGATGGAGAAGGTAGATTTGACCATGTAGCCTCTGTCAAGAGTTGCCATTGCCAGATGGCATCATGGCCATGTAAGCCAGGAGAGTATGCAGTGACCTGAAAGATGTGGCACCTTAATGAGTCACTAATACCTCAGCATACTTGACCTCTTATTTCTGCACAGCTAACAGTCACAAAGATTTTCTTTTATAAATAAATAAAATATCAACACTAATCCAATTGGATAGCTCCATTTAGGGAACAAATTTCCCTTCATGGGAAAAACCATTTCGAAGATCATATTGTTTCTTCAAATGCTGTAATAAGAGGAAATTATCAGTTAGCACAAGAGCATGCTCCACTGGAAAAGAATTGTTGTGAGACCCACCTAGTACACAACCTAACTAATAATTTCAAAATATAATAATGTTCCAAATTATAAAAAGAATACACAAATAAAGATAATGAAACAAAACAATTTTCTTTATCAGATTGCAATTTAGTAACAATAAGAAAATAGGCTCAGATTACAGCATACCTCCCCGCGATTTGTCAAGAAGATAACATCACCATGACTCCCCTTGCGATGCTTATGACCATCACTTCTTGGGATGAGAATAGGTGTTGCTACCTCTAAAGAAGATACATCAGATGTACGGCCAAAATTTCTTGAGAACTCTCCATGTTGGAATAAGTTAAATGGGGAATGATGACATATAGAAGCATTGAAGAGTTGCTCTCGTACTGGTACACCAGAAGTTGCAACTGCCCAACAAGGTCGCAGCACTTCCATTGATCCACTAACAACAGTCTGCTCAGCTCCATTTCCCCCAACAGCCTGAAGAGATGATTCTATTCCAGTTTAACACCCATATACCTAGCCGACTTTTCCTACTAAATATTGGTTTCTAATAAATATTATTTCACAAGTGAAGTATATGAGAATGGAAAAGCAAATATACTGTCCCATTAGATAACATAATATAACCAACATGAATTTACCTGAGGATCAGGATTATCTGCAATAGCCATTTGCATATGACAAAGCCTTTACACAAACACAAGTTGCGTAAAAATACAAATGCATGAAAATGTGAAACATAAGCCAGAAATTGCAGATTGACCGTGGATATAAAAATACCAGGAGCACAAAACACAACAACTTGGGTTTTCTCATGCTTATTGGGATTATCAATCCAGGAAAACAAGATCACTGTACCCTGGGTCATTCAAGTCAAGTTAGCAATGGAAATATCTAACCACATCAATGACCAGCAACATGGGTATATGGCAGACTAGCATTGCGCAACATATGATTGCAAGAAAGTGAATTGCAATATTTCAACCAAACAAAGTTGTGACATACGGATGCCACAGCAAACATTAAATCAACACTTACTGATGCAGTTTTTGTTACTAGAATTAAGATAAGAATCAAAATGAAGAGTTTCAAGAAACAAACACACACCTGGACATGGTCTAGGACGCCATCCCCATTAATATCAGCATGAAGGCCACCTTCTTGGAGATGAAGCTGATGATATAATCAGTGTCCATTGAACTCATTAGAAACTATATAACAATAAATCTGAAGAATCCATTGATAGCTGTAAAGATATTCATGAATGCCACTCATTCAACTTCGTATGTGCGAATACATATGCATGCACACACAGATAGAAATCTTCTAATAAATAAGCATAGCTTGAATATATAAAATGAAAAAGGCTAGCCATTCTTGCTGTAACAGCACCATCTAATTACGGCAGTTAAGGTTGGCAGCTTGAAAAAGAACTTCACTTAGCAGTTGCACATTGCCAACTAAAATTTCAAATGATATAAAATACTCTTAACTGAAACTATGTCATGGGCTTAATCTTTACCTTACAAATAGAACGACCTGATGCCAAGTGAACAGCTTCTATCCCTTCTTTTTGATGAGCCACAACAACATTTGGAACCCACCAAAGCTGAGTGTAGTTTGTTATGGTTGGAATATAAGGTAATGGCTGCATCAACAAAGTGTAATGGGTTTGAGAAGAGTATGATGTTTATAAGACAAAAATCCCCAGATGCCACTTTGGTGATGGACACTCTTACACATGCAAATTGTAACATCACAAGTGCAACAGAAAGCAAAAGTAAACTCACTAGTATAATTTATAAAGATCTAGTCACCTTTTTACTTTACTATTCTTTCCTAACAAGTAATTGATAGAATGGGCGCACATCTAACCAGTTTTATATTACAAGTAATATTCAGCCTACCACTGTAACATTGGATGCTTAACAATATTCACATTAGTTAAGAAGTGATAAAGCAGATGGCGTTCCTCAATTCACAAACTTCAGCAACACAACCCCCAATTCCACAATGGAAAAGTTAGAATCCAGAATTACCATTTAAAAATTTCCACTTTAATGCAAGGCTGGAGAGTGACTAAAACAGACGCATAAAAATAAGCTGTCCAAAGAATTTATAACTGCAAACGTAAAATATTTGTAATGGAAGATGGAACACATTCAAGAGTTACTTAAGTTGACTTCATGTTCACAAATATTTAGAAAGACTCAAAAGGTAGTTGAAAGTGAAAAGAATTGTTTTAATTATGTAAATGATAAGGTAAACAGTTACAAGAGTTGGAATGTACAACGAGCATAAAGGCACATGATTCTACTCAATTGACCATATGACAGAAATTGGACAAAGATAGAAGAAAGAAGAAACAATTCTCTTCTATGACTTGCTTTCCTGTCTTCTTTTATATGGTATTATGGTACCACCATAAAACTTCACAATATCCACAAAGCACGAACAAATCTCAACTTACAGTAGTTTATCAATGGTACCCACACAATTTGATTTTAAAAGGGGGAAGTTTGCTAATAAATGTAAAACATGAATGGAGGTAAAAAAAAAAAAAAAGGTCCTTGAAGAGATAAGCAATCATAAACAGAACCAAAACTATGCATCCAATCAACAGTTATATAAAATTTCCAAGCACAGCTCATAATTCAAATCGAACCTCCACGGAACGTACAGCATACATCTTCATATTAATCCATTTATTGAGTTTCAACTACATTTAAGCTCAACTGCATACTGATTCAATCTGCAGCAGGCCTTACCTTCTTAGATTTTGCTGACCCAGCATAATTTGCAGCTTTTCCAATGATGTTAGAAATTTTTTTTGTAGAGTCCTTCCCAGGAGGATGATTTTCCTCAGGCTTGTGAAAAGGATAGTTCGTAGTCTTTCCAGGAACTTTTTTCAAAGCTTTTCTTTTGTGACGCCTGAAGTGCGTCAACTTCAACCAAGTATCTTCTCTCCTATCCTGATACAAAGATAAATACAAAATGTGATTTGAATAGCTCCTAAAGAATATCATTAACAAAATGCATAAACGAAGAACATCTAACGTACTCACCCAGTGATGTGGCATAACTCCGAGAATGGACTCCCTAAATTCCCTGCATTCATGCTAAGGTGCAACATTGCTCAGCATGCAAATCTTTAGGAGAGATAGCCAATAGAAAAGGCAGTAACAATTACTTTGGAAATAAAAGAAAATAAAACACAAGAACATAGGACTTTTCTCTTCAAAGAAAATTATTTTGGGTTGGTATTGGTTTGAGGCTTCAAAATTTGTGATAGAAGCATATTCAGGCCAATTTCAGCTTGAAACGATAAATCCAAAAACCTGAGGAAGATAAACTAATGCAATCCAAAAACTTAAGAAACACAACTGTTCTAATTGGTCATCAATGACTTTTTCTTGGGAGATTATAAGAACAAAAATAAGTCAAGATGTTAATATCAATAAGAAGGTATCGCGATTTATATAAGAATTCAGTAATTACAATTCAGAGTAATAAGTTTCTCAAAATGGCTCCAAGGCCTACCTCTCCAGGATGACGGCTATTCAGAGCATGGACGTCAAGCTTGTAGTTATGTTGGGGAATTAGTTGGGATGCATCTGAAGATTGCGGCTCTATATTCTAAACAACAAAAATGATGATATTATTAATTGAAAAAGGACCGTCTATTTTACATAAGAAACATAGCATACTATCCATAAGGTGCTGCATGAATGAAAGTTTCCTAATTAAAATTACCATCCAAATTGTTTGTATGTTTATATTGGCCATATGATATGTTTCTCTTGGTACAAGAGAATGGCATAAATAAAATTCTGTTTAAAAACGGTGACGAAATTTGTTTGGCAGTTTAAAGAAAATTTAAAAATTGCCCTGCTTTTTCACTCTAGAAAATATTCAGTTAGGAAAACCAAAAAACCCATATCCAGGGCCATAGACATTTTCAAGTTTTGTCCATTGAGCAGTGTAATATTTTGAAATGCAGTACAATTTCTTTTTAAATTGCAGTTAAAAAAATTATTTTTTTAAAATTTTTTTTTAATCAAGTTCTCAATGTTTTTAAATTGGGAAGTCCATGGGCCCAATACACACAATTAAAGGAATCGATACACAAATCTTGAAAAGTTCAAGGACTTGAAATTTGAAGATGTCTCTTAAATTACAGTTACTTAAAGGAAGCACATGCATCTTAAAGAAACTTTGATGGTCAATGTGATAGCAACACATTTAGGCTAAAACAAAAAAATGAAAACACTAGAGTACAATGACATAGTGCAAAACTTAAATTTAGTTAATGTCTAGCTAATAGTTAATTTTACAACAAACAGCTACAAATTACTAAGGCATGAACAGCACATCTTCCAAAGAGAATAAAACTAAGGACTTGTGAGTCATCATGGCAGTTCCATACAACCAAAAAATGGACACAAACTATAATCCTACAGATATGATACAAGAAATAACTAAGAAGACATTAATAATTGATAAATAGGTAACCTCATTCTTTCTACTCCATCGAAGGGTACCAGTTCGACCAGCATATGCATAAAATGCAAAATGACGCAAATTCATGGTTCCAGAGTTCTCTGAAGCCTACAAAGGATATAAAAAGGCACTATAAGCATCTGACGCTAAAGGGGGAAGGAATAAATGATATCAACAATGATCACAACTGAGGCATATGATAATGACATTGAGCAGCTTGAAATGAAAAGAGAGCCATAATAACAAAAATTAGCAGATATCAAGAAGCATAAGTGCATTGGTACATTACATGTAAGAGGAGCAAAATCTTTCTCCATATTTTGGGGGAGACATTATCAAAGAGTTTCCATTTGTTGACACAAACAATCTATACTTTTAGAATGACTTAATCTCAATATATTTGCATCAATGGGACATCATAAACAGAAGAGAAATGTTTAATGGAACCATGGGGATAGGAAAGTATCTAGTTCTGATCATAATTTCCTATCTAAGCTTAGGAGTATACAAACATCTTCAAATATTTGGTTGAGTGATAGTTAAGAGTTTAATCTAAAGACAATTTGCAGTAAAGAATAAATTTCAAAATTTCATGACTTAATTGTTAAAATTATAAGGTGTCAATTCCAATCAGTTTATACACAATAATTTCAGTGATATTTAATGAAAAACCTTCACAGAATGGTAAGGTTTCTTCATTATGATTTCAAGATCTCAAGTTTAAACTTCAAAATAGCCTACTACATGCACAAAACCCTCCCTAGACCTAGCAATATAAGATGTAATATACACGCATGTTAAAGGTGCATAGGGTGCTGGCCAGTGCCTCGACCATGGTCAAGTGGGAAACCTTTAATAGGCACATGTTTTATGGTACAAGACAACGCAAGGCTTGCGTCACAAATCTCTACCACCAACAAGCTCTCTCACTAGCAAAGGATACCACCACCAGACTCCAAATTTTCTGTCCTAACAAAATCCAACGCCAGTGCACTAGAAAGTTGCTGGAAAGTTTGTTGCCATTGACAGAAAGTTGTAGAATCTTGCTGAACCACCATGCCTAGGCCGTAGAGTCTCTAGCCGTAAATCCTTCCATTTCCAAAATCCATTTTCCTCACATCTCTCTCCTCAGATCTTGTTTCAGGTCCTCAACTTTTCTCTTCCTCTTTCCCCCACCCACACACCCCCCCCCCCTCCCCCCCCTCCCTTGGCATTGAAACACGTCTTAGCTTTATTATTGTTCAAGTCTATGTTCTTTTTGTTGTCTTTTTCTTGATGGTTAGATAGCAAATTTAGAATAATGCTTTGAAGATTGCAACTTTGGTCAATTTGGTTAAATAGTGCTAATATCTTGAAATTGTTTCCAACACTAGATCTTAGTTTTGATTTTCTTTTGACAATTGGCCTCTCTCAAGTGCATGCCTGCACCTAGGATCCAAGACCCCTTTGCACCTTAATGTATAATTTGCACATTTAATAATTACGGTATTATGAAATAAAAAACCCTTTTTCTTATCATTTTTATAATTGAGTGGTTGCACTAGCAAGTGGCAACCAAGCAAATAACCTATTCAACAAGTCAACTTCTATCGAAGTGTATTTTTTCACATTTTCCTAACCTAAGATAAGTTATGTCACTTGACATACAAGAAATGAAGGCCATCCTCAATGCTTTCAACCCTTGTGGAGACAATAGTAGAAAGAAAATTTGTTCATTATCCTTTTAGGCTAACAAGTATGAGTTAAGGATTTAAATCACACGTGACGAATTAAGATTACCAATTAATTTTTCATGTTTACTCTATGGATGATAAGAGTATCAAAGATTACCTCATTCCAAAAATGTTTTCTCCTAAATTGGATGCATTACTTGTCTCTATGATCTATAGTCGACTCATTAATGATAGTGAAATTATCATTTTTGAAATGAACAAAATTTTCACTGGAATACTTACCATGTTACTAATGTAAATTATGACAACAGAAAGCGGAGAAAACCATTGTTCTTATGTAAATATCTTTAGTTTTCTATTGGACATAGTCTAAACACTTGTTCATGTAAGCATGAAATGCTATTTCAAAGTACAAGACTCGATTACATTCAATTTAAAATCATCCTTAAGAACTTGCTAAACTTGGTCCATCCAGATGGAGATTAATTGAAATTTGCTTCTTTCAAGCCTTACATTCACAATCTTAACAAAGTATACTACTTTATTACATATCAAATATAATCACCCTTAGAATGTTGGCAAGCCTTATACCCAAGTCTAAATAATTGTTAGTATGCTTGACTAATAACAAGTCTAGTCACAAAATTGTGCAAATCCCATATCCATAATAACAAATGAATAGAAAAGAGAATATCAAATATATGTCCATATATACCTCCTTCTCGTTAGCACTTCTTCTATGCTGCTCAGCATTTCTCTCGGCTACCCCAATTTCTTCAAAAGGATCCAAGTATATCTGGAAATGGAAATCAGAAATTCAGTTCAAACAAAATTATAGTTCCTCTGTGAAACTATACAACGCTAACACGTTAACAGGTTTCTAGAAAATTTGTCTTCATCAACTTAAATCTGGACGCAAATTACAAAAGGAAAGAATTATGATCTGATTAGCAAAGGTTGCACCGAAAATGCATAGAAAATCGAAAAACTGAAACAGCAAGAAACAATGAAGAAAGTAGGTATAATCTCAGGAAACGTGGAAAAGAAAAATGACAAAGCGAGCCTAAAAGTAGAACATATTTCAGAATTCTAGTCTTCTGTAGATGCAATATCCACACCAGACTTCCAGATCCAATTTCTTTATTATTTCAGGTCCTACCCTGTAAAACAAAAAATTGAATTCTGGTACACAACCATGGATAGCCCAAGTTTGAAGTAATAAAAGTGAGCAGGCATGCAACAAATGCCCTTGTCTAAACTCTGTAGCTTAATGCTTGAAATGAAATCCCCCTGCCTCCCATCCAAAAAAAAAAAATCTACCTAATCAATCCTGTAAACAAAGTAGCAACAAGGAAAAATACAACACAACAAACTATTGCCTAAAGTTACAAGAAACATACATGTGGCTGCATTTCCATCCTCCCACCAACAATAACCAACCCTGTATCCCCGTGCTTCACAGTGTAATTACTTATCGAGATTGCAATCTCCCTGTGGTGAGCATTATGTGGAAAATCTTCCTACACAAAAACCAAAGTATTTGTAAACTGGAAATTGTAAATAACAAAAGCACAATGAAGTTACCAACCTGCAGATTTGTTTCCCATAGCTTTTTTAGGTTGTGATCAAAGCACATTACAGACCACCCGGAAGTAACCACCACCAACACCTGCTTCAGTGGTTGGCCCTGCTTATAAGTTTTGTCAATAACACCAGCAGCCATAGCCACTGCCCTCCTACCAGATGCAACACGAATTTTGTCAGGCAATAGTGAGACCTCCGCAAGCACTCTCGCTTCACTGAACCCCTCGTCCACCCGCCTAGAATGGGGCTCCAACACCTAACACATATAAAATCACATCACACAATCAAACCCGCCAAAACCCACTAATACTCCACTGACAGGGACAAAAAAAAAGAGGAGGCAAAATTAGAGAACATGGTGTTCAATATGGGACCTGAATTTTGGCATCATGAGTAGCGACAAGCACTTCCTTCCTCCCGTCACCGTTTAGATCGGCAACAACAGGTGGTGGAAGACGATCAGCTTCGTATTTAATTGGGTATTCATCGGATAGATGAAACCATGCCTCTCTAAACGAGAAATCACCCTCATGCTATAAAACAAGAATTAGTTACAAATAAAAACACTGATCACCATAAAAATATGTTGGAATGAACATAAAATTTAAATGATTAGAAAAGAAACAGAAAGGGAAAGGATTTTAGGGTTTTGTGATTACCTGAAGAGAGAAAAAAATAGCGAAAGCAGAGAGCATGAGAATAGCCAAATCTCGCTTCCTCATGTTGGCTTTCCGATCACTTTCTCAACATTCAATATTTTTCAGTCGCACTGCCAATTAAACTACAAGAAGCTAAATTTCACGCTGGGTTGTCTTTAAATCTTAAAATTTTGTTGACTTAAATTTATTACTCTTCCGTACAATAAAATATATTTAATCCTTATTTTTACATATATGTCTACTTTTATTTTTATACATATTTTTCGCATAATTTAAAAAATATAATTAATATAATTAAAATAATAAATTTTACCTATTTTTCATACTATATTTTATATTTATATTATTTTATTAAAAATTAAATAATTTATACTGTTAAATTATTTTAAAATTAATAAAATTTATTTTTAAAGTATATTAAATAGAATATATTGATAAATTAATAAATAAATTATTAACATGGGGATGTTTAATAATTTAAGATAGATAAAAAAGAGAAAAATAAATATCTTTATAGAATGAAATCGGTATATATAAATATTAACTTTAATTTTAATGATATTTATAATATAAATTAAAGTAATATATATAGTTATTATAAATTTAATTTTAGAATTAATTTAATGATTATTATATTAAATATTTATATATAAATTTATATGATCATTATATATATTTTAATTAATCATACATAAGTTTCAATTTTAATTAACACTTTGTTCAAGAAAAAATTTTCCAAAATAATATGAAGTTTTTTACGCCTTTAAAATTATAAATTTATATTTAAAAAATATAATTTTATAAATATAATTTTACAGAAATAGGAAAACTTTTCAAAACTTCCGATTTTTTTAATTCGTCAAATCAATGAATTAAATAAAGTTTTACCTAAAAATCCCAAAAACTTCAAAAAAATTTCCTCCGTCAAAAATAACGAAAAATTATAAAATTTTTAAAATAATGAAAACTTTACTTTATTCTTTCTCAACTCAACCAGAATGTTAGGTGAAAGTTATGAACATGCATGTTTGGTTGCTTGATACTATGGTTAGGGCAAAATATAGTCAAAACTTTTTATTTGATTTAATTCAATTTTTTGATGTTTTGATCTGTTTTATTTTAATTTAAATTTTAACTTTTCAATTTTAATTCAATTTACTTTTTTTTTTTAAAAAAATTATGCAATTGTTGCCGTATAGAGTTTAACTTGAAATATTATTTGAATTTTATGTTAGTTGCAATTTAAAATATATCAGAACTTTCTATATTTTTCTTCCACATCTATAATCTATTAAATTAGCATAAAATATATAAACATTATTTATTCTATTATTATATTAATATAAAATAATTAAAAACTATTAATTAAAACTTGTCAAATGCATAATAATTAAATAATAATAATAATATAAATTGATTCAAATCAAAAAATCAATTTAAATTAAATCGAAGCCCCATATATATATATATATATATATATATTTCCCACAAGTAAAACGATCTCCCTACTCACTAAAAAGTCTACAACATAGTTTAGTCTGAGGGAGGTTCAGCCATTTGTGACACTGTTGTCTTTTTTTTTTTTTTTTTTTTCAATAATGCAAGTTCTTAGCTGATTTTCTTTGTTTTTTCTCCTGGCATTTTCTTAGTCTCCAGTTTGGAACTCTAGTGTCTCTTTTTTGGATGGGACTTTTATTGGGAAGCTCTGCTTGTAAAAGTTGACTTCCCTTATTGGTTGTTGTGAAGGACTTTGGAGCCACTAGTGTTGATTGGCAATAAGAGGTTGATACCGTTCAATTTACCTTTGCCAAGCTATTTGCAGTTCGACACTGGCCCTAGTCCTTGTTGCTCTTATGGTATTTTATTACGTATCCCTAGTTTCTTGTGGA